>NC_058408.1:71567552-71582590 GCF_002201575.2 Neomonachus schauinslandi
CATCACCACCACCACCACCACCATCACCACCATCACCACCATTATCATCATCATCACCATCTCCATCATCATCACCATCACCACCATCACCACCATCACCATCATCACCACCACCACCACCATCACCATCACCACCATCATTATCATCATCACCATCTCCATCATCATCACCATCACCACCATCACCACCATCACCACCATCATCACCACCACCACCATCACCACCACCATCATCATTACCATCCTCATCATCACTATCATCTCCATTACCATCATCTGCTAGCCATTAATTTAGATGTAAAGATTAATAGGACATCGTCCCTTTCATTGAATGTGGAGGGGAAAGTTAGCCAGTGTTTGTAATGTAGAGGACAGTGATAGATGCATTCTGTGAGAAGCTAAATGAGGGTGTTCAGTGTTCTTGACAGAACTAAATTCTAGAGGAAGAAAAGAGATTTTCAAAATTACTCAGGTATTTAAAAGTAGGGGAAACTTAGAGCAGCTCAGAATTGCACTAACTGTTTCTGAGTGGGATGACCTGGGTCTGGACTGGGGACAAGGGCGAGGTCAGGGAAGGTTGGATATGCCATGCAAGTAACTTGGATTTGGTGTTTAAGGTGATGGCAAAGCATTGAGGGATTTGAAGGAACGCTTTCTCTCTGTCAAAACTGGAAACTGAAGTAAAATGAGAAGCTAACATACAATTCAGATTCGGATTACTTTGGGTGGAGGGTGTCCTTCACTACATCCATATTCTTCAGTGTTGGAAGTGGTCCTTTGGTCCCCACTTAATTCTTTCCTAAAGCTGCTCAGTTTTTCCAGGGTCCTCAAAATATAAACACACAGTACATGATCTCAGCCTTTAGCTCCCTTCCTCAGTTTGTTTTGTGTTCTTTAGTTTCAGTGTTGTTTCTTGTGTAGATTATAATCTTAATTAGGGTTACATCATTTAGAGATAAATTAATAGAATAACAAAGGTAGGTGGGGACTTGAGAACTCTTATAGTTCTGTTCATTCATTTCACAGCAAACTGGAAATCAGAGAAGTTAAATGATGTATCTGGGAGTAGACCAGCAGCTTGTGTCAGGGCAAGCAGAGAACAGCTGTCTGCCAAGTTCTCTAGACGGCACATTCTACCCTTTTCACGTGCAGTGTCACAAACACCTGATATTGGCACATAACCACACAGAGACTTAGAGTCACAGGGTGTCACAGCTATGTACTACCAACACGATTTACAACTGTGGATACTGACCTGGGTCACTGGCAGAAGCAGTCTTGTCAGATTTTTCCACTGTGGAGTCACTCCTGTCCAGACTGTAGTCTTTGGGAGGAAGTCGCTGCATGCAGTGTACAGTTAAGAAGTGAGGAGTTGAGGGGCGCCTGGGTGGCTCAGTTGTTAAACGTCTGCCTTCGGCTCAGGTCATGATCCCGGGGTCCTGGGATGGAGCCCCACATCGGGCTCCCTGCTCCGCGGGAAGCCTGCTTCTCCCTCTCGCATTCCCCCTGCTTGTGTTCCCTCTCTTGCTGTGTCTCTCTCTGTCAAATAAATAAATAAAATCTTTAAAAAAAAAAAAAAGTAGTGAGGAGTTGAGGGGCACCTTGGGGGGGTCAGTCAGTTGAGCGGCAGACTCGATTTTGGCTCACGTCATGATTTTGTGGTGAGATCCAGCTCCACATCCAACTTTGCACTCGGCGCAGAGTCTGCATGAGATTCTCTCTTTCCCTCTGCCTCTGCCCCTCCCCTGCTCATGCTCTAAATAGATAAATAAATAAATGAAAAAAATTTTAAAAAAATTGAGAAGTTACGCATGGTGTATCTGCATAATTATCTGGAACTCTTCTTAGTGGGAAATTTGTCTCTTCTCACCATTTATTAATTTATTCAATCATTTGGCTTTTTGTCAATATGGACTGATGTAAATAAATATATGTGCATTTGTTCTATACTTTGAATTATCATCTAATATTTTCTGTTTCATTAGTAGAGTTAAGGTTTTCTGCAGTCCTTTTCAATATCTGTAACAATTATTTTCAACTTTCTACATTTTCATTCAATATTTTAAAATGTCTTAGCATTTTAATGAACTTTGAGCCAATTAATTACATTTAATTACCGTTTTCAAAATGGTCAAACAATATCTGCAGATTAGAGAACACAAAGCCATTACCATGTGTCATGTTTAAGTAACAATCCTTTACAGTGTTAAAACGTAGCATTTATAGTTGCAAAACTTAGTAAATATGATTGCATGTTGAATAGGAAGTTTATATTATGAACAAAAAGTAATGGATAGATTTTTAAATATATTTGTAGCCTTAAAATTAACTGATTTGTATCCATATAAAACATATCATTGGTCCCTAAAATATTAATAAAACATTCAGTATGTTTCCTGCTCTTGAAGAGCTCATAAGTATAGAGAGACCTAAAATAAATAACTTTCTTATAGTGTGATAAGTGCTAAAATAGAAAGATATCCAAAATCCCAGATAAAACTTTGTTAAGCTGGTTACAGGGTATATATTAAGAAGATAAAATATTATAAATGTTTGATAATAATTTAAATAAAAGTAAAAGATTTATTGCTATTCTTTTTCTTCTAACTGGAACATACACTTGTTTAAGATACTTGGTAATTGTTCAGTACATGAATGGATGGATGAATGAGACTTTATGCAATTCCATGCCATGTTTCAGTCAGCCACAGTTAAAAATCACAGGTCAGACATAAAAGGCAATTGGCTGAAGAGCACACTAACTGCTTATATAACAGTTTTCTGAATTTTTTTAACCTAGTTTACTTGGTTCAATTGATTTGCTATTTTAAAACCTTTTCCCCAAGACTGCTTAGTAAAGGCACTCTTCATTAATCCTTCAAACTCACAAACACACGAGAGGATCTATTCTTTGTAGTTCTCATTAAAGTAAAAAACTTACAAGGGGATATCATGCTGTGTCATAATTTTTAACTTTAATTACAACCATGTATAAAAATGATAACATACAGGGTAAAGTCGGGAGATCAAGGGGATGTAAAGGAATTTATAATTTTGTCTTGTATCACAGATCAGATAACAGCTGAGTAGGGCTCCTAGTTCATAAAGTTGACTGTTTCAGATAATAAAGCATGATAATTTATTACAGACATATGCTTTTTTTTTTTTAAGATTTTATTTATTTATTTGAGACAGAATGAGAGAGAGAGAGCACATGAGAGGGGGGAGGGTCAGAGGGAGAAGCAGGCTCCCTGCCAAGCAGGGAGCCTGATGTGGGACTCGATCCAGGGACTCCAGGATCATGACCTGAGCCGAAAGCAGTCGCTTAACCAACTGAGCCACCCAGGCGCCCCCAGACATATGCTTTTAAACCTTAACAAACTTTTTATATTTTTAACCAAAACAACACAAAGAATCAACATTATATAAAGGTCGGTTTGCATACATATTTAACAGAGATATGTACATGACATTTTAAATAATGATAAAGTAATGTCGTGCATTCCAATTGAAGCAGAATTCTATTGTTTTAGAGATAAAATGGGGTATCTTTTTTTTGTACTTTCTGGTGCACCCCTGCAGACCACATATAGGCTTATGTACTTTGTGAAATCTCCTTTAAAAATAGCAAGGTGATGTCATCCTAATTACTTTGAGACAGGGCATTATGGATTATTTCCCTGTGTGATTATGAGATTAACTTCAGTTTGAAGTTTAAGATGTTAGAAATCTCAGTAATATGTGTGGGTAGCTGATTTCTATGTACTTTTTTTTTAACCTATGATGTAGTGTTGAGATTATTCTCATAAAGGTCAAAAAAATTTTCCATTTTCCTATTAAGTGAGAAAGGGTTCCCTGCTTCATAGAAATATCCATCCGAGCACCCTCGTGCATGGCTAGTGCAGAACTACCATAGGCCCCGGAAGAGGTGGCTGGACTGAGGAAATAAACACCAGGTGTAAAAATTGATCAGGGGCCCCCAGACAAGCCAGATGCACAGTATGAACTCCAATCACAGAGCTAAAATAGTGCTGCCATCATCTGATGAATAATAGCCATTGCCATAACTTAATGACAGGAGTTAATGTGAATTGAGAACTATTAGGTACTTATTTTTATTGAGATTTTTTAAGGCCATGTGATTTTTAAAGCAAGCTCATTATTTCAATTCCCAACAACCCTGATGAGTAGGATGCATTACCCCCAAACAAATGGATTTGAACATTTGAATTTTATTTTGCCCTTTATAACTGGCTTTGAATCTTCTCAGCTTTCTGAATTCTAAGATGGGGGAGATTTATGGATTAAAATACATTAATGGCCATTAGCTCGATAAATACTAACCCGCATTATTGTTGTTGAAGCTATTTTGATTACTTTATAAATGAGAAAACAGATGCCCAGAGAAAGCAGGCAACTTGCCTTACATTGCATAGCTGTTAAGTGTCAGGGTTGAGATCAAAACACACATCTTGTCTAGATCCAACATCAAATCCAGAGGACCCAAATAAAAAAACAAGTTTAAAATAAGAATGTTATAGGGGTGCCTGGGTGGCTCAGTTGGTTAAGCGACTGCCTTAGGCTCAGGTCATGATCCTGGAGTCCCTGGATCAAGTCCCACATCGGGCTCCCTGCTCAGCGGGGGGTCTGCTTCTCCCTCTGACCCTCTTCCCTCTTGTGCTTTCTGTCTCTCATTCTCTCTCTCTCAAATAAATAAATAAAATCTTTAAAAAAAATAAGAATGTTATAAACTGGAGTTGGAGTCAAGGATAAGAATTGTTTGGGGAACTTAATTCCATGGGACCATGTAAAAAAGAAATAAGGATTGCCCTCTTTGTTCTGCACATTTTCTTTTGAGTTTTGGAAACTTATCCATGTGGGTGTATCGGATTGATTTAAAGGTCAAGAATGAGAGTTGATGTCGAAAACCTAACTTTCTGTATATTTGTGAACTTGCTTACTGTCTGATAGCTAAGAACAGTCTGTCTCTTCCCTATAGAGGTTTGAGAGATGATGAATAGTTTGGTAGTTTGCTTCCAGTGGTACAAAAACCCATCTTGGTTCACAGAAATTGTAATGGAGTGCTGCTGGCTTTTCATAGCCATTATTAAGAATTGACACATGTTTAATCAAACTTTCAGTCCTAGACTGCCATGTCTATTCTTGTTGACCTTATTTTCCCGTAGTTCCCAAGACTCACATTTCTTCATGCTGGAGCAGAGAGTCATCCCATTTCTTCTGTTAAGGAAATATATTTTATACATCACATTAATAAATCAAATCCACTCTTGTTTGTTTCAAAAACACATTTGCCACGTTTTTAAACATTATCAAAATTCTATAAACATACACATACCCTCCTAGACACATAAAATGCTTCTTTCATTTTGATCATTGTGAGACTCAGGCTCTTGTATAAAATGATTTCTGAGATTTGAGTTCCACTAGACAGCCATAGAGATGCTATTAAAATTAGGATTCTTTGAATTCAAAATCCCATACATTGCTATTATATAACATAGGCAAATTGGTGTTTTCCATTTTCCTTTATATTGTATTTTTTACTTGGACCTGAAATTATATTTTTGAGGCATAGTTAATGGGGTCTAGTAGTAAGTTGTATGCAATGTTCAATTTATTAAAAATAGCAAAAGTAATGCTAGAATATTTCCAGTGTGACCTGACACAAAGTACTTATAAGTTCTACCAGAGGAAAGGTGATATTTAATGTTTTGAATTTCCCATATGCATGCATGATGTTTTCTTCTCATGAATTCCAATTTAACTTGAATAACAATATATTATCTCCGCCTTCAACTGCAACAGAACAAGACAAAACCACTAAAAAGTAAAGTGTGGCACTTACAAGGTGATTCTAACCAAATTAGTCTCCGTTTTATTAAATAAGACTTTATATTTTTTGATAGCATGAGAAAATAGAGTCCAAGTATAATCCTGAAATAAAGCCCTAAAGTAGTTCTAAAATAAAAGCCAAACGTACCCTCTCTATTCTGGATGTGCCTCGGTTAATCCAGGAATCTCTAAGTGGGGTCAAGACCTGAACCAATGCCTTCACAGTAGGATTCTTTTCTAATTTACACTTGATACTTGGCCAGATACAGAAACTGTGACAACTTTAACATAAAGAAATAACAATAAGAGAATCTTAAAGATATATTTTTTAAATAAAATATTTTAAATTATTTTTTATAGACAGGGTGATATCTCACATTGGAAGCTGAATGACTTTTTTTAGGCTGTTTTAGAATGTACATCCTTTCCAAAGGGTTTGATCAGCTATCACTCCATTGGCAATATTTTTCTAATCATTGCTTGTTTACATAAATTACAGCAAATTGCAATATATGTTTAGTAAATACTGAAAAGTAAAACTAGGGGCACCTGGGTGGCTCAGTCATTAAGCATCTGCCTTCGGCTCAGGTCATGATCCCAGGGTCCTGGGATAGAGCCCCTGCTCAGGCAGGAGCCTGCTTCTCCCTCTCCCGCCCCCCCCCCTGCTTTGTTCCCTCTCTTGCTGTCTCTCTCTCTGTGTCAAATAAATAAAATCTTGAAAAAAAAAATAAAACTATAGTAGTTTAATACATAGGTAGATTATATGATTTCATCTTTGAGGAAAATTAATTCCAGAATCGTACTGCTAATTTATATTTTGTTCATAAAATAATGATTCTGCACAATAAAGATTAATTTATCATATAATTTACCCATACATTTAGTATATTTCACTTCTATCAAACTTACATGTTTATGATTTGCTTACATGCTCCTTTGGAAGCAATGAAGAATTATACTTAATTATTGAGAAAATAATAGTCTACGGGCAAAAATTATCAAGTTTCGGGCGCCTGGGTGGCTCAGTTGGTTAAGCGACTGCCTTCAGCTCAGGTCATGATCCTGGAGTCCCGGGATCGAGTCCCGCATCAGGCTCCCTGCTCGGCGGGGAGTCTGCTTCTCCCTCTGACCCTCCTCCCTCTCATGCTCTCTGTCTCTCATTCTCTCTCTCTCTCAAATAAAATAAATAAAATCTTTAAAAAAAAAAATTATCAAGTTTCTTTCACTGTGATTTTCATTCTATGCAGTGAACAATACAAAAATAAATATGTTTAAATTAAACTTTCATGCTCTGATTTGCTCTTAATTTAACAGAATTACCAACACAAATGTGTTTGTGCTTAAATTCAGTAGCCAGATCATGAGGACAGTTATCGTGACATATTCTTAATTGATTAACAAAGAACACAGAAGAGATGAAGAACAGTTAGTGATAGTGTTGGTCAGTCAGTGTTCATTCTTGATTTTGTTTTTGTTTTTGTTTTTTTTAAGATTTTATTTATTTATTTGACAGAGAGAGACACAGTGAGAGAGGGAATACAAGCAGGGGGAATGGGAGAGGGAGAAGCAGGCTTCCCGTGGAACAGGGAGCCCGATGTGGGGCTCGATCCCAGGACCCTGGGATTATGACCTGAGCCGAAGGCAGACGCTTAACGACTGAGCCACCCAGGTGCCCCGATTTTGTTTTAATATTTTTGAAATTGTGAAGCATATCACTATTGGAAGTGATTTGGGATTCCCAAGATCAGAAGCAGCACTGTGATAGAAAGTGTCAGGTCCCCCCACATATAGCCACACCTTAAACCCCAGGATTTTGAATATATCACCTTACGTGGCAAAAGGAGTTTTGCACATATAAATCTGGTTACAGCCCTGAAGATAGGCAACTTATCTTGTATCATCTTGGTTTAGTCAATTGAATCGCATGAGCCCTTAAAAGAACAGAGGTTTCTCTGGGTGGAAACGGGAGCATTGTGGCAGAAGGAGAAGCCAGGGAAATTGTGAGTGTCCCAGTGTCCGGAGGATTCAACGTCTTTGTTCTGGGCTGGAGGAGGACAAATGCAGGTGGAGATGGGGAAGGTCCTGGAGAAGCTAAGGGCAGTGCCCAGGGACAGCTAGCAAGGAAACTGACACCCAGTCCTCCAGTCGTACAAGAAGAGGTTGAGTTCTGCCCAAAATAAGCTTGAAAGTAGATTCTTCCAATGCTTCCTCTTAAGAGCCCTGCTGGCCAGTCCCTGAGCTTCAGCCTTGGGAAACCCAGAAGCGGACAAGTCCGCAAATCCAACCCAAACATCTGGCCTCCAAAACTGGGATATGGCAAATGATACATTGTTTTAAGACACTAGGTTTTTGGTAATTTGTTACAGCGACAGTGGAAATTCGTTACAAGCAACGTCTGCCTCTCTCCATTTACATCAGTAAGCGATCATTACACTTTAAAATATCCCATTCAAACAGTTCCAAACAAATATGCACTAGGGGATGTTTCATTTATACAATATGAGATGGAAAAGAGGACACTTACGTTATTGAGCAAAATTAAATAAATTGTTCGAAATTTAAAGTCAAAATTCTTAACTATAAATTATATACTCAATAATCTTTGGTCAGCTCATTTGCTCCCAGGCTAAGAAATATTGGATTATAACTATTGTAGACATTTGATGATTTTTAGTCATATTTAATATTTTAAATGTAATCTATCTAAATGGAAATTATTTAGGGAACTCATGAATTGTTTTATTAATTAAGGTAATCATCACATTGTTTATATCAATAGAAGTGCAATTCTTATACAAGTAGAATTCTATTTTAATGGAAGAACTTTCATAAATGACTCTTGATTTTTTCACAGCTCTTCATTAATTTCTGGACATTCCTGGAGAAAAAAATAGGAGTTAAGAGCTAAGGCTCTCTTTCCCATTTCTTCCCACTTCATTTGATGGCCTTTTCATGTAAAAATTTCTTTATCATCAATGGTAGTATTAAGTAGCTGATTAATTATTTAAACTTACCATACATTAAACTCTGTGTTTTGTGCTTTACATTTAAGAATCTCAATAAGACCATGAAGGGAATACCATTATTTTCTCTATTTTACCAATTAGAATTCTGAAGCCCAGTGAATTTAACTGCCTAAGTATTTAAGACAAAGTCCATGCTTTTAAGAACTATTCTATTCTGCCTTCTAATTAGCCCATGTGGCTGTGGGCCTTCCTGAATATTTTGTCTACTAAATAATAGAAAAGTGAATTCCAATATCTTACTTCAACACAAACTACAAAGCAATTTGATAAATAGTTCTGATTTAGATTTATTATCCCATTTAAAAATTAGCACAATGCCAAATATCTCTGGTTTTGTATACATTCTCTGAAGAAGTACTCATTTCTTCATATAAAACATCTGTATTCATTCCTTTTTTTTTTTAAAGATTTTATTTATTTGACAGAGAGAGACACAGCGAGAGAGGGAACACAAGCAGGAGGGAGTAGGAGAGGGAGAAGCAGGCTCCCCGACGAGCAGGGAGACCGATGCGGGGCTTGATCCCAGGACCCTGGGATCACGACCTGAGCCGAAGGCAGACGCTTAACCGACTGAGCCACCCAGGCGCCCCAATCTGTATTCATTCTTGTGTGACAGGTATTATTTTAAGTCTGAATATGTAACAGTGAAAAAATATGCAAAAAGAGCCTACACAAAGTTTATGTTTAACTCTGGGTCTGATGTGAAGTGAAAGACAAATTAACAAATGAAATACATAGTAGATCATGTGGTAACAGGTGTTCCAAGGAAAAAGCAGAGCAGATAAATGAGACAAAGTGTGGTAAATGGAAGGCCAGATGAGACTTTACTAGTGGGGTGACAATTGAATAGAGAGTTGAAGAAGGTAAGGGATTAAGCCAGGTGGGTGGCTGGAGTAAGAACTTTCTAGGAAAAGGGAAGAGCAAATGCAGATATCCTGAGACAGAAGTGTGCATGGCATATTGAGGAGAACATCAAAAATAGTGTGGTTGGATCAAAGTGAATGAAGGGGAGAGAAGCATACTATTAAGTCATCGAGTTTGTGGGGATGAAATCATGTTAGAGTTTCTTGATCTGAATAAGATATAGTTATGTGACCTGGCTTATTTTTATAGAATTCCTATATACACTGCGTTGTGAATGAACTCTGAATGGCAACGGTAGAAAATACCTATAAAGAAGCTAGTACAAAGAGGGGGTCATGTATGGCTTGGACCAGGGAGGTGGTGCTAAACATGATGAGATATATAATAATTACAGAGAGGTTCACTGAAATCTAAGAGAGAGCCAACAGTGCATCTTCATGGATATAATGCAGTGTGTGAGAATAAGAGTCAAGGATGACCCCAAGATTTTAGCCTTAGCAAGGTGAAGGGTATTGCCTTTGAGTAAAGTGGTGAACACAGAAGGATCTAGTCTGAAGGAGATGAGGAGGAATTCAGTTTTGGACATTAAATGAGATCTCTATTGGACATCCAAATGGAAATGACGTGTAGAGTATGAGATGAGTATGAGTGGGGAGTTCAGAGGAGAGGTTTAGATTGGAAATATAACCTTGGCAAATTTTAAATTATAAATGGGATTTCAAATCAGGGGACTACTTGATATTATAAAGAGAGGGAGTATGCATTGAAGAAAGAGTAATGCTCAGCACAAACCCTTTGTACCTCACTATCTAGAGATCAGAGACAAGAGGACCTATCAGTAGGGGCGCCTGGGTGGCTCAGTCGGTTAATTGACTGCCTTCGGCTCAGGTCATGATCCCAGGGTCCTGGGATCGAGTCCCACATCAGGCTCCCTGCTCTGCGGGAAGCCTGCTTCTCCCTCTCCCACTCCCCCTGCTTGTGTTCCCTCTCTTGCTGTGTCTCTTTCTGTCAAATAAATAAATAAAATCTTTAAAAAAAAAAAAGAGGACCTATCAGTAAAGGAGACTAAGAAGTTAGGCAGAAGGAAGTTCCTGGAGGGTGTTGAACCTGGAAGTACAATGAAAATATTTTTTTTCTTCAATGAGGAGAGAGTAATCAGCTGTATCAAACATTGCTAATAGTTCCAGTAAGATGAGTTTGGAGAACTGGCCATTGTCTTGAGTAATCTGGTCATCAGCACTGGAGGTTCAGGAATGTGGTAGAGATGGGAGACCGATTAGAATGGGTTCACGTGTTGATGGAGGACAGATATAAAAGCACAGAGAGCTGGTGGAACAGTTACAGGTGAGTGCGGTGTTCTCTGTGAATGCCTCCTATGGGTTTCCATGGGAATAAAGGCATAATACATGGGATGTACGCTAATGAGTATGACAGGGATGGAGGGAGGCAGGTGATGATGCTGAGAGAAAGGGACGGCTGCTGGGTGACACCTTTGAATAGATGAAAGAGTAATTATACCATCACCTGGAATAACTTCATATAAAAATACTAAGAGACCAGAGTCCCCTATCACTTCTTGCCAGTTTGTTTGTCTTCTAAATTAAACACAACAAATGTTTTGATTCATGTTACTTTACTCCATGTGAGTAAATCCAACTTTGTGTTGTTCTTTTTTTTTCTTAATAAAAGATTAACATGGATGTTTTTTTCCTAAAAAACAAAACAAAGTACTTTCTTTAAATTCTAATAGCTTATTTATAATGCATGAAAAGTTTTTTTTTTTTTTATCGCTGTTTGATTCATTCATACAGAGGGGCATCTTTTTTTTCTTGATTAGTAATGCCACAGTTTGCATTAATCACATTGGCCTGTGTGATAGAAATTTATACTTAGCTTAGCTTTTATCCTTGACAAGATGCTAACACTACTGCTTTATAAATTAACTGGTAATAACTTTTAAAAAGTAGCAACACTTGGAATAATTTAAAGCAGAGTCAAATCAGAGGAGAATTCCACACAGTGTATTCTAAATAAGTGTAAAAGTATAGAATATTTCATAGAAGTGTAAAAGTGTAGAATATTTCATAGAATGCAGTGCTCTGAAATGAAATTTACTTTGGTGATTTTACCTCATTTCATTACATTGAGATAGTTCAATGGGCAGACAGACCAACAGAGAGACAGATAATAGGTTAGGTAGGGAAGTAGATGTAGGTAGATAGATCAGTCAGTATCCCCACCACACATTTGTTTTTGCTCTACCTCATCTCTATTTTTCACCTGTTCGTTTTTGCATCCTTTTTTCTAGCAATGGAAACTGTAACATATTACTCATTTTATTCCCTATATTTTTATTGTTGATATAATTTTCTCTTATTCCCAGGTTTATAACATGACTGTTTTCCTTCAACTAGGAGATGTACAGGTGTACAGACTGTATTTCACACAAAACACTGCACATACCATGCCAGAGAAGAGGTAATGACTCTTGTATCACTATTTAGACACTGGAGCTTGAAGTGCTTAGCATGAAGTCATAAATCCTAGGAGTGGAGTTTGCAATCTCCTTTCCATGTGGAGCATGGCAGCAATGCGAACATGGCCTTCTCCTGTCTTCTGTGAAATTGTGCCGTTTCCTCAGTGATATTTTCTCAGGACCAGTAACTTCTGGGGGATGATGTCAGCTGTCAAGGAAAGAGTCTGGACTTTGAAGTCAGCTTGGCTTTGGACAACTTACTCAACATGTCTGACTGTAGTTTCTCTCCATAAAATGAAGACGATATCACCTTTCTTGGAGGCTTTCATAGTGATTACACAGGCTAATCTGTATATAATAGTTTGCACAGAGAAGGGCACACCATGGAAGGCCATGTGATAATTTCTCTGATACAAATTATTTTCCATCTTTTAAAATTTGTTCAGTCTTTTGATAAATCTATTCAGTACTTACAGTGTGTAAACACAGCTCTTAGCAGTAGGGACACAGTAGTTAGGGGGAAAAAAAAAAGGAAATGAAAATTCTGCTCTCATGAAGTTTATGTCCCAGTTCCTTTTTGTTCACATCATTTTGGATTTGTCCTTCCATCCGTGATTATCATCTCTAATCCTTTTTTCTAATTTTTAAAATTCTTCTTTGCCAAACAGGTTTGACTGTGGTTCAT
This sequence comes from Neomonachus schauinslandi, assembly GCF_002201575.2. Lineage (NCBI taxonomy): Eukaryota > Metazoa > Chordata > Mammalia > Carnivora > Phocidae > Neomonachus > Neomonachus schauinslandi. The sequence continues at coordinate 71,580,457 of NC_058408.1, forward strand.
AGAAGTCATTATCCCTTGGGGGTTGTGTAGAAATTCTGGAGGGAAATAGATCCAAATGGCTTGCCAGTGGACTTAATATCCCATGGTCTTGCATCTCCTCTTACTGCTCACTGTGTTCTCTTTGGTGTTCGCAGACCTGTAAGCTTTGTATCTGGCACGGCAAGCTCACTCGGTGAATCACATTCCGATCTGTCTGTGCCTGGAACTAAGCTAGATACTATAGATATTCAAGTTCATAAAATGCTTAAAGACCACTGGAAGAACATGTGTTTATTTTCCTTTGCCTTACTTTCCAGTCCAGCTTGCTTTCCTTGGTATGTATTGAGCTCAGGACAAAGAAACCTTGGTAAATGTTCTCTCTCTTCCTTCAGGTTCACGGAAAAAATCCCTCTTTTCACTTTCAAAAATTGGGCCTAGTAGATCACATTTGCATAGTTAATGGGCCGCCCTCCAGTTTTCCAGGGAAATCTACAGGTTTGTCTTGAAACTTCGTGAAAGGCTTCCTATTATGTATTAACATAAATGCCACCTGTGCCCATAATTACTCCCAGGAGCTCTTTCTGTGGATAGCAAGGTAAGTGCGGTCACTTTAAGAAAGGGAGGATTTCAGAGTAGTATTTCATATTGTCTCATGGAGTCTGAGCTGCAGAATGTGAGTGCGATTCTGGCCGTGTCCACATACCTGACACCCGGCTCTCCGTGGGCGCCACCTGTCCTAGAGCACGGCGACATTGCGGGGGTTTGCTGGCAAAGCCCTGGGGTTTTCTCCTTCAGGATTATTCTTTGTGTTCATCTGCACCAACCACCTGGCCCTCTCCAGCTTTCACACAAAGACAGGGTGGGCCCTGCCTCAAAACAAGTGCCCCCATCCGCCCATTCCCTGAGAGACACATGAAATGATGTTCTCTCGAACATGGTCTGCTACCTCAGTTAAATATCTAATCATGACGCTTGTTTTAGTTCTGTATTAAGGAATTCTCTTACAATGTTTGCATTTTAATTATAAGAAAACAGTTGGTTTTGATTGACCAGAATCCTTCCTTTATTATTTTGTTGAAAGAATGCTGGTTTTACTTTGGAGAATTACTTCTCTCCTATTCTGAGTCCATTGGTTTCAAACCTTGCTCTCTAGTTCCAGAGTTGGATATATTACTACCAAGGTCATTCTGTTCCCTAATAACTGTGACTGGTTAATATATCATACACATGACCTATGCTAGGCAAAATCAGAATCAGTCTTAAGATTTTTACTAGAAATGCCTGGAAAGAAGTTCTTTTTTTTGGGGGGGGGGCATGGGAGGGGGAGAGGACATCAAGAGGAGGGCAGGGGTTTAGGATGTAAGAGTTTATAATGATCATCTTTGCCACCATATGGGAAGTCAGCTTGGAAACTGAGGCATCACAGAAGCCAGAGAAATAGAGATGCAGGCTTCTAATGACATTATCTGAGGCTCTGAATCCAGCATCTCTTCCTGTGAACTATCAGTTATTTGAGTCAGTAGTCTCACTGTATTTTATGAACTATCTTGTCTTTGGATGTCTACACATAATAAAGGCATGCTTATTATTCTATCTTAGCATTCATAAATTTGAGCTCAGATCATCCCCCACTTTCCTTCACCACTTCATTCTGTCTGGGAAAGAGAACTTCTATTAACAAAAAGATAATAGATACATGAGCATTGTGCTCATCAATTTTACCTAACTTTGCATTCTTCTACCATCTAAACTCAACATTCAATTCTAAACATCCTAAATTGTTTATGATGTTCACCGTCCAGATAAATAAACACAAAGGATGGATCATTGAATTCAGTAACTTCAAAGACAGAAAATGATCAAGAGTGCCAACATCTCATCAAATGCTCCTATTAAAACGCAGGCTTGGGCAGCAACCCGTGACTTGCATGGATACTTCCATGCTTACACTGGGATCTGAGCTAATTTGAATAAGATACTTAGTAGCCACTTCTGCTCTTCTCATCATCCAAAGTGTTAACACATTAGATGAGGCCCAGGGTGGTATGTGTGTGAAGAGATGTGCCTCACATCAGTGAGGTTATTGATTGTGGGAGGAATATCTATCTATCTATCTATCTATCTATCTATCTATCTATCTATCTATCTATCTATC
>NC_058408.1:71582600-71592515 GCF_002201575.2 Neomonachus schauinslandi
ATCTATCTATCTATCTATCTATCTATCTATCTATCTATCTATCTATCCCTCTATCGAGAAATGTTCATCTCCTCTGTTTTAAAACAGCTTTTCAAAGAGGCAATGGTAAATAGAACTTCAAAGAACTAGCAAGGTAAACTCACATAAAAATATGGTCATTTATTTGGTGATTTATAAAGGATATTTTGAGAAAACAGATAAAGATATTGTTGCCTTGATAAATTGTATAATATAGTGCTTACCTCCTCATAAATTGTGATCAAAGTTTTCAAAACTTCATAAGTATGGAAAAAAACAGTTTGTAAGCATGTACTCATGAAAACTCCTGAAAGTAAACAGGCAAGCTTCGCTGGATTTGGGGGGAACATTTTTCTAGTAAGTATATTATGCCCTGAAAGCTAAGTATTTGTTTTGCTAATTCCTGAGCTCAGTGTAAATGTACTACCCTTCTTTGCCCCACACATGCAAGGAAGATGACCCTTCCTTGCCCCACACATGAGGAGGATTATCCTCCCTTGCCCCATAGACCAAATGAAGAGTATTTCCTTCTAAAGCAGGGGCAGAGAATATATTTTTCCATCTCTGTAAGACTTTTTGCTTGGGAATAGTAGTGAAAGGATCATTGTGGGATGTAGCTACACAGAGGCACCAATAACTTCAACAAATTCAACCCCAAAATGATATAACTGTAGGACAGATGAGAGAAACTAAGAATAAACCTATCCTTGGGGTAAACTTTAGGATTTATCAAAAAGTTGGTGGGTGTTTTATGTCATGCTGGTTTGCATTATGGCTTGAAGGTGAATGTACATCTTCGATGGTCTGTTGTCTACTTATTCATCATGGAGATTAAACAAAATGTCCTGCTAAGAGACACATGATGCCCAGTGCTGTTCCCACAAAGGGCCTTGATATTTTCTAACTTAGGGAGAATGGGGGCATATATCCTTAAGGAATTTATGCAAATATCAAAAGCAAGTATGAGAATGGAAATTTCCTTAGGATTTATATATTTTATGAAAGGCCTTGATCTTTATTCTTTTACATACCATTTTAATGAAGCTAATTCATATTAATTACTATTAAATTATTCATATTTTGAATATTGTGTCCTGCTTTATTGCTACATTGACAGAATATTTTAAAAACTCACATTTTGCAACCTGAAGAAAAATTCAGGTATGTGCTTGAGTAGTGTTTGAGTGGAATCGAGCAGTTCTGGAAATGATTTGCTTTGAATATCGAAGATCATATTCTTCATTGTAAAGATGAAGATGATATTATCCTTCCAATGCCTTCTTAAAATCTAGCTTATCATATCAAGTGAGTATTTTTCCTGTTTGTATAGAAGGGTGCTGATAAAAAGAAGACAGGAGGAGGGGGAGGAAAGGGAGGGCCAGGGGTAGCAGTCCACGGGGACAGTCAGGCAGAGGTAGGGACACCCCCAGGCACATGCCGGGGAGATGAGAGGACAGTGGAAGCCAGCCCCAGAGGAGGCAAGGATAAAAGAACATCCAGGCACACGTCAGGAACCTTGGAAGGATAAACTCATGCAGAGAAACAGTGTAACTAGGAAGGCTCTGCTGAAGGAAACAAACAAACAAACAAAAAAACCTTATAGAATTTAATCTTTACCATATTAAAAAAATAAAATATATTGCTTTATTGACAGGATGCAGTTCAAAACTCAAACGAAAAATTCAGTCTTTGGGTTTTTATTTGGATTTCCCTTGTAATGATATCATTCAGGCTTCTCTACAGTCTGAATCAACTGAGTATTCTCATTGATCTGGTTCTGCTTCCTTTAAATAAAGGAGAAAAGCACAACCTGAGTTGAAACCAAGAGTCAGATGTTTTACCAGCTGAGCCACTCAGGTGCCCCAGATGTGTGAATTTAAATCAAACCTCAGTTGATCTTCCTTATCCTGTGTTTAAGTAGCAGTATGACAAATCTTTATAAGAAATTTAGATTTCTTAGCTGTCATTGGTGGTAGTTATGACCATGTGACTACTACAAAGAGGACAAAGGAATTTGTTCCCCAGAGAAAATTCAATTCAAGGAAAAAAAAAAAAAAAGATGCTATGCCAGGGAAAACCAACAGGTGATCCATGCATCTCAATTATTGACACCCTAATATACACATAAATCTGTAGTAGAAAGAATTTCAGATTGCCCCCACATAATATAATACAACTATCCCACTGCAACTGAAATCACCTTGTCCAGAAGAAGACCATTCAGAGTGGTGCGTTATATTTCTCTTGTATCCATCGTATTATCTAAAGGACATTGCCCTCATGTTTATTGAGACTCAGGGTAATTCTACTGAATATGAGTTGCTTATTAAAGCCAGTACTTACCAAAGCATGCTTTGTCTTCAAACAAAAGAAAAAGTCCAAATACTATACACATTAGAATGTTCTTCCCTCAGGGCACCTGGGTGGCTCAGTTGGTTAAGCGTCTGCCTTCAGCTCAGGTCATGATCCCAGGGTCCTGGGATCCAGCCCCACGTCAGGCTCCCTGATCAGTGAGGAGTCTGCTTCTCTCTCTCCCTCTATCCCCTCCCCCGTGCTCGCTCGCTCTCTTGCTCTCTCTCTCAAATAAGTAAGTAAAAAAGTAAAATAAAATATAATAAAATGCCCCTCTCTCCTATTTGTGAATTTTATTTTTTATTAACATAAATTTCACAATGCAGGGGCGCCTGGGTGGCTCAGTTGGTTAAGCGACTGCCTTCGGCTCGGGTCATGATCCTGGAGTCTCGGGATCGAGTCCCGCATCGGGCTCCCTGCTCGGCGGGGAGTCTGCTTCTCCCTCTGACCCTCCCCCCTCTCATGTGCTCTCTCTCTCTCTCTCATTCTCTCTCTTTCAAATAAATAAATGAAATCTTTAAAAAAAAAAAAGAAAAAAAATTTCACAATGCAAGTATGAAAGAATAGCTCAGAAGCAATTAGTGGAATGGGAACAGAAAGCCACACAAATGCAGAGTCCAGCCCTGCAATCAGGCCCTTCTCTGTATTAACCTTTTCAAGAAATGACTGTTGCACATCTCCTATTATATACACAACACTCTGTAAGGATGGGTGCCAGTAAGTTATAAGGCAGCTTTTCTGCCAGGCTTCATGGACTTTACATAACAGGAGGAGAGCAAACAACATTGATTTAGCATCCTATGTTCTCTGCACTGTAATAAATAAATGCTCCCATGCATTTGTGGTTATGAATATTAGCCATGATGACCCAATGAGGAAAGCACTGCATTTTCCTTATGAGCCAACAGGTATCTTCAGTTCATTCTTATTAATTTTATGCAATAGGTTATCTAACTTTACTGACTTACAATGAAAAATATACAGCTGGATCTTTATGGGGCTGTGTTTATACGGATTCATAATCCATGCACATGTTTAATATGGTGTCAATAAGACCATAGTATCTTACCTTACTTATGTCCTAAGATCATATATCTTCATCTTCCCTGGTTTTTCCATTCATATTTCTTTTTCTAAAACATGTCTAGGATTATAAGTAATTTTATTCTCCAGTGAGAATCAGACTTGGCACTAAGGTGTGACCGACTAGTACTTTAGTTTGAATAAACTTTATTTCACACTCTAGACAAACCCATATAATATTAGGATGTGTTTTCAAGAAAAGAATTATATTAATCATTTCCTGTATACTTGGTACCATGTGAGAGAATTAAACCAGCATTGACATTGCTTAATTTTTAGAAATTTTATTTTTATTTTTTTTATTTTTTGTGTTTTTATTTTTTGACATCACTTTCTAAGTAAAGAAAAACTAAGTATGAACAAACAAGACACATCATTTTCCTTTAATATATTTAAAGTATTTAGAAGGCTGTAGCTTGAATCTGAGAAGAACATACATATTTGAATTGGCTTTGTAATTTTTTCCTGGCATATTAATGATAATCCAATTATTGTGTGAACAGCAACACACTAATTGTTATTTCCATCAAAGTTTTTGTTTATTTATTTGAAGTAAAACACTTTGAAAAGAACTGAATATCCATATGGAATATGAATTGGGATTCATCTTTGAATTGGAATCAAAATCAAATCTGCCAGATATAACCTCTTAAAATTTGATAAATTGATAATAACTAAATGATATGCTATATATCAGTGTCAACATTTGTTAGAATTTCTCTCTAGTGAAAATCTATTTCTGATTACCATGAAAAAACTAACATAAAATCATCCTTAATTGAAATTATTTGATGTGTATCATATGAATGGGGTATATTGTTTTTGTCTACCAAGACTTAATAAGGATTTAATTTCAATTAAATTTGAGCATCCATGACTCAAATTCTATTTAGTTTGATGATATATTGCATGTTTTTAGTGTATATATATATATATTTTTTTTTTTAGTAGAAAGAGTTAGAATTTATATGATATTACTTTTAGTATTTTTTCAGGAATAGTGGTAGTATGTTATTTTATTTTTTAAATTTTATTATGTTAATCACCATACATTACATCATTAGTTTTTGAAGTAGTGTTCCATGATTCATTGTTTGTGCATAACACCCAGTGCTCCATGCAGAACATGCCCCTCCTCAATACCCATCACCAGGCTAACCCATCCCCCCACCGCCCTCCCCTCTAGAACCCTCAGTTTGTTTCTCAGAGTCCATAGTCTCTCATGGTTCATCTCCCCCTCCGATTTACCCCCCTTCATTTTTCCCTTCCTACTATCTTCTTTTTTTTTTTTTAAACATATGATGTATTATTTGTTTCAGAGGTATAGGTCTGTAATTCAACAGTCTTACATAATTCACAGTGCTCACCATAGCACATACCCTCCACAATGTCTATCACCCAGCCACCCCATCTCTGCCACCCCCACCACTTTTGCAAGCTGTGGAAAGAAAGAGTACATCCGTTCTTTGCCAAACAGTACTTATCAAGAATAGCAATAATGCATCCTTGATTCAGTGTTTGTTGATTGCACCATCTCAGGCCATTAGATTATCACTCTTAAGCTAGAATTTTATAAAGAGATGGCAATTTCCTGGTGCTTTTAACCTAAAGAATATGAAGAATTTATTTTAAAGAAGTTTGAATACCAGTAAATCACCTGGTCTGCCACTCTGCCTAGCAGCAAAGATCTGGTTAGTAAACTTCAAGTACGACCAGATTGAGGGCAGAGAGCCAGGATGCTGTGGTGCCAAGGTCACATTTCTCTGCTCAGGGACATGCTACCAGGTGAGACCACTTCAGCCTCTTAGTCTGAAGTGTATTCATTTATTGCTTCATGCTTTTCAGAGAACTTTTACATATAGTATGATGTTCCATCCTTAACAAAGCACAGTAGGAAGGAAAGACACATCTTCTTAAATTGTGGTTGAAAAGAAATTGAAGACAGATTAAGTGACTTGGCAAGATCAAATAAGTAGTTGGCATGAGAATGTAATTCAAGTAATTTTTTTAAATCCACACCTTTTTATTAATCCATACTAACCAACATCCTCTGGTGCTAGATAGATCTGTATAACATGCACTCTATTTTTTGACATAGATGGGGGATTTATATGTGGGTAACTCCTTCCTTATCTGTATCTCTGCCAGGTGATACATATTAGGCAGTCAGTATATGGTGCTGAGTGAAAAACTAATCTTTGTCAGAGAATTGTGCTGTGAGTATGTTTATGTGATGCATTTCTAAAGATTCTTCCTTCTCTTTCTCTATTCATGTGTCTCTACTAACTTATTTGAACTCAGTGGTGTGCTTATTTCTGTACAGATCACCGACTTTCAACTTGTTTTACATGCTCAGACCATGAACTGTCCTTCATGATTTCTTTTTTGTATGCCATTGATTGCAAGAGATGGTAGATGGGAGAGTTTGAATGAGTGCAAATCTCTCATGATGCTGATAAACAGCAGGACACCAATGCTTTCCTGTCAGTTGGCTATATGACATTTCCATTGCTTACAAATCCTAAAGATATATTGACATTATATTTTTAGGAGCATAGAAGACATCAAAGAATGTAGTAGAATTAGCCAGTTCAGTGTATTTGTTAAGGGATTTATACACCCCATAAAGATAATAAAGCAAAAAAGATTTCCATGACACATAGGAAATATTGCTCCATTCTTCAAGATGTTTAAAATGGTCTTAGCCTTCCACAACTTCTGCAACAATTGTTAGTGCTTGTACATATTCCTGGCAATACAGATGTAGTTGGTGAAGCAAATTAAAAGCACTAGAGATGTCCTTTTATTTATTTGGATAAATTATTTTTATTTATCTGGATAAATTATTTTGCATAATAGTTTCAGAACAAAACCAGCTTTTTCTAGATATTACTTATAGATTTTGAAACAGGACCATGAGACTGATTGGTACAAGATATTGTCATCTTTATACTACCAACTAGAAACATACTCTCCTATCTTTCCTGACATATTAGGAAAGACTTCTAAACAAAATGTTTTACAACTAAATTATTACTAACTATAGTTATCATGTTTGAAAAGCATTTGCTAATACTATGAGGATGATAAAGTTAGTGAATAGTTCTGAATATTTTTCTTCTTCATTATTAAGAATTAGTATTGTTCACCTTTTAGATTGTGAAAAGAAGCACCATAAATATTGAACATAAATCTGCTTTCTTGATAGAATACAGAAAGCTCTAGAAAGGGATTGAAGAGACTGGCATCAAGTCTGGACTTTGAAATTTTCTAAGTAGCAGATTGGCTAAACCACTTCACTCCCTTTGTCCAAGTTTTCTCTAACCTTGTGTTGGACTAGACCGGTTTTTAAGGTTCTAACTGGGTGCAGTATGTTCCATTGCAATTTCCCCTGCTCTCTCTTTGTGCTGGATACCCTTAAATATTTGAAAATATCAGGGTAATATTGTCCATTATATGTTTAACAGGTGCCATCTGTTTGTGCCTATTTTATAAGCAATTTTAAAAGCCCACCTGTTGGAATAGCAGTAAGATATAGCAGAACAATCACGGACTTAGAATTACACGAAGATCATTATGGATTCTGGCCCTCTCACCAAGTGGGCAAAATTTTAACCAATTACAGCCTCGAGTTTTTTTTTTTTTATTTATTTTTTATTTTACACCCAGTGCTCCAAGCAGAATGTGCCCTCCTCGATTCCCACCACCAGGCTAACCCATCCTCCCACCCCCCTCCCCTGTAGAACCCTGTTTGTTTTTCAGAGTCCATCGTCTCTCACGGTTCGTCTACCCCTCCGATTTCCCCCGCTTCATTCTTCCCCTCCAGCTACCTTCTTCTTCTTCTTTTTTTTTTTTTCTTAACATATATTGCATTATTTGTTTCAGAGGTACAGATCTGAGATTCAACAGTCTTGCACAATTCACAGCGCTTACCAGAGCACATACCCTCCCCAGTGTCTATCATTCAGTCACGCCATCCCTCCCACTCCACCCCCACTCCAGCAACACTCAGTTTGTTTCCTACGATTAAGAATTCCTCATATCAGTGAGGTCATATGATACATGTCTTTCTCTGTTTGACTTATTTCGCTCAGCATAATACCCTCCAGTTCCATCCAAGTTGTTGCAAATGGCAAGATCTCATTCCTTTTGATGGCTGCATAATATTCCATTGTATATATATACCACTCTTCTTTATCCATTCATCTGTCGATGGACATCTTGGCTCTTTCCACAGTTAGGCTATTGTGGACATTGCTGCTATAAACATCGGGGTGCATGTACCCCTTCGGATCCCTACTTTTGTATCTTTGGGGTAAATACCCAGTAGTGCAATTGCTGGATCATATGGTAGCTCTATTTTCAACTTTTTGAGGAACCTCCATACAGTTTTCCAGAGTGGCTGCACCAGCTTGCATTCCCACCAACAGTGTAGGAGGGTTCCCCTTTCTCCACATCCCCGCCAACATCTGTCGTTTCCTGGCTTGTTAATTTTAGCCATTCTGACTGGTGTGAGGTGGTATCTCATTGAGGTTTTGATTTGGATTTCCCTGATGCTGAGCGATACTGAGTACTTTTTCATGTGTCTGTTGGCCATTTGGATGTCTTCTTTGGAAAAATGTCTGTTCATGTCTTCTGTCCATTTCTTGATTGGATTCTTTGTTCTTTGGGTGTTGAGTTTGATGAGTTCTTTAGAGATTTTGGATACCAGTCCTTTATCTGATATGTCATTTGCAAATATCTTCTCCCATTCTGTCGGTTGTCTTTTGGTTTTGTTGACTGTTTCCTTTGCCTTGCCAAAGCTTTTTATCTTGATGAAGTCCCAATAGTTCATTTTTGCCCTTGCTTCCCTTGCCTTTGCCGATATTTCTAGGAAGAAGTTGCTGCAGCTGAGGTCGAAGAGGTTGCTGCCTGTGTTCTCCTTTAGGATTTTGATGGACTCCTGTCTCACATTGAGGTCTTTCAACCATTTGGAGTCTATTTTTGTGTGTGGTGTAAGGAAATGGTCCAGTTTCATTCTTCTGCATGTGGCTATCCAATTTTCCCAACACCATTTGTTGAAGAGACTGTCTTTATTCCATTGGACAATCTTTCCTGCTTTGTCAAAGATGAGTTGACCATAGAGTTGAGGGTCCATTTCTGGGCTCTCTATTCTGTTCCATTGATCTATGTGTCTGTTTTTGTGCCAGTACCATGCTGTCTTGATGATGACAGATTTGTAATAGAGCTGGAAGTCCGGAATTGTGATGCCGCCGGCTTTGCTTTTCTTTTTCAACATGCCTCTGGCTATGCGGGGTCTTTTCTGGTTCCATACAAATTTTAGGATTATTTGTTCCATTTCTTTGAAAAAAGTGGCTGGTATTTTGATGGGGATTGCATTGAATGTGTAGATTGCTCTAGGTAGCATTGACATCTTCACAATATTTGTTCTTCCAATCCATGAGCATGGAACGTTTTTCCATTTCTTTGTGTCTTCCTCAGTTTCTTTCATGAGTATTTTATAGTTTTCTAAGTACAGATCCTTTGTCTCTTTGGTTAGATTTATTCCTAGGTATCTTATGATTTTAGGTGCAATTGTAAATGAGATCGACTCCTTAATTTCTCTTTCTTCTGTCTTGTTGTTGGTGTATAGGGATGCCACTGACTTCTGTGCATTGATTTTATATCCTGCCACTTGACTGAATTCCTGTATGAGTTCTAGCAGTTTTGGGGTGGAGTCTTTTGGGTTTTCCACATAAAGTATCACATCATCTGCAAAGAGTGAGAGTTTGACTTCTTCTTTGCCAATTTGGATGCCTTTGATTTCTTTTTGTTGTCTGATTGCTGTGGCTAGGACTTCCAATACTATGTTGAATAGCAGTGATGATAGTGGACATCCCTGCCATGTTCCTGACCTTAGGGGGAAAGCTCTCAGTTTTTCCCCATTAAGAATGATATTCACTGTAGGTTTTTCATAGATGGCTTTTATGATATTGAGGTATGTACGCTCTATGCCTATACTCTGAAGAGTTTTGATAAAGAAAGGATGCTGTACTTTGACAAATGCTTTTTCTGCATCTATTGAGAGGATCATATGATTCTTGTTCTTTCTTTTGTTAATGTATTGTATCACATTGATTGATTTGTGGATGTTGAACCAACCTTGCAGCCCAGGGATAAATCCCACTTGGTCATGGTGAATAATCCTTTTAATGTACTGTTGGATCCTATTGGCTAGTATTTTGGTGAGAATTTTTGCATCCATGTTCATCAGGGATATTGGTCTGTAATTCTCCTTTTTGATGGGGTCTTTGTCTGGTTTTGGGATCAAGGTAATGCTGGCCTCATAAAATGAGTTTGGAAGTTTTCCTTCCATTTCTATTTTTTTGGAACAGTTTCAGAAGAATAGGTATTAATTCTTCTTGAAATGTTTGGTAGAATTTCCCTGGGAAGCCATCTGGCCCTGGGCTTTTTTTTGGGGGG
>NC_058408.1:71592525-71610396 GCF_002201575.2 Neomonachus schauinslandi
TCTGATAGCCTGTGTCTTTTGATTGGGGCATTGAGCCCATTTACATTCAGGGTAACTATTGAAAGATAGGAATTTAGTGCCATTGTATTGCCTGTAAGGTGACTGTTACTGTATATTGTCCGTGTTCCTTTCTGGTCTATGTTGCTTTTAGGCTCTCTCTTTGCTTAGAGGACCCCTTTCAAGATTTCCTGTAGGGCTGGTTTTGTGTTTGCAAATTCCTTTAGTTTTTGTTTGTCCTGGAAGCTTTTTATCTCTCTTTCAATTTTCAATGACAGCCTAGCTGGATATAGTATTCTTGGCTGCATATTTTTCTCATTTAGTGCTCTGAAGATATCCTGGCAGTCCTTTCTGGCCTGCCAGGTCTCTGTGGATAGGTCTGTTGCCAATCTAATGTTTCTACCCTTGTAGGTTACATATCTCTTCTCCCGAGCTGCTTTCAGGATTTTCTCTTTGTCTCTGAGACTCGTAAGTTTTACTATTAGATGTCGGGGTGTTGACCTATTTTTATTGATTTTGAGAGGGGTTCTCTGTGCTTCCTGGATTTTCATGCCTGTTTCCTTCCCCAAATTAGGGAAGTTCTCTGCTATAATTTGCTCCATTATACCTTCTGCCCCTCTCTCTCTTTCTTCTTCTTCTGGCATCCCAATTATTCTAATGTTGTTTCGTCTTATGGTATCGCTTATCTCTCGAATTCTGCCCTCGTGAGCCAGTAGTTGTTTATCTCTCTTTTTCTCAGCTTCTTTATTTTCCATCATTTCATCTTCTATATTACTGATTCTCTCTTCTGCCTCATTTATTCTAGCAGTTAGCGCCCCCATTTTTGATTGCACCTCATTAATAGCCTTTTTGATTTCTACTTGGTTGGATTTTAGTTCTTTTACTTCTCCAGAAAGGGTTTCTCTAATAACTTCCATATTTTTTTCAAGCCCAGCTAGTATCTTTAAAGTGATGATTCTGAACTCTAGGTCTGACATCGTACTAATGTCTGTATTGAGTAGGTCCCTGGCAGTCGGTACTACCTCTTGTTCTTTTTGTTGAGGTGATTTTTTCCGTCTTGTCATTTTGTGCAGAGGAGAATAGATTAATGAGAGAACAAAATGCTAGCAGAGTAACAACGTCCCCAGAAAATATACTCTAAACAAATCAGAAAAAACCTGAAGCAGTGGGAAAAGAAAGGGAAAAAGAGAAAAAAGAAAAAGATAAAGATAAAAACAAAAACAAACAAAACAAAACAACAACCACAAAAAACCAGAATGTGATCAAATATGATCAGGCTGGTATATAGATGAGTGCCACACACTAGATTTGGGGTGTATTTTGGTCTTTTAGAAGAAAGTACCTCCCAAAATTTTAAAGAAAGAAAAACTTATATATGTACAAAAATAAGGATTGATATGATGAAGGGATGGAATATGACTGTAAAGATGGAAATTATAAAAAATTTTATAAAAGGAATTGATAAGAAGTTGTTTGAAAAAAGAAAGAAGAGGATTTAAAAAAAGAAAAAAAAAAGGGAGAGGATGTGATCAGGCAGGGGAATAGAAAACACCATATACTAGAGATTTAGGGTATATTTTAATCTGTTAGAAGAAACTATCTCAAAATTTTAAAGAGAGAACAACTTATATATATAAGCCAAAAATACGGGTAACTACTATGAAGGGATAGAATATGACTCTAAAAATGAAAAATAAAAATGTTTTTTTTTTTTTAAAGGGATTGATAAGATGTTGGTTGAAAAAGGGAAAAAGAAAAATTCAAAAAGAAAAAAAAAGAAAAAAAGACAGTTAAAAAAAATTAACTTTGAAAGACTACAGAATCATGGTAAAAAAGCCATGAATTCTATGTGCAGTAGTCCCCTAGAGCTGGAGTTCTGCCGTTCTCATTGATCGGTAAACTTGGTCTTGGCTGGCTGTTCTCTCTGATCTTCTGGGAGAGGGGCCTGTTGCCGTGGTTTCCAAATGTCTTTGCCGGAGGCAGAATTGCCCCACCCATGCCCCCTCCCAGCTAAGTAATCTGCTCAGGTTTGCTCTCCGGGGCTTTTTTTCCCTGCAAGCTTTCCGTACAGCTTTGGAGGCGGAGAGTGAAAATGGCGGCGTCCCAATCTCCGCCCCGGAGGAGCCGAGAACTCGGGGCCCCGCCTCTCAGTGAACCCCCAGAGAAAAGCCGTCAGTCACTCCCGTCTCCCCGGTCTCCAGCCGCACTCCGTGCTCACCCGGCCTGTGACCGCGCGTTTCTATCTCTGGCACCCGACCCCGGGTGGAGTCTCCAAACCCAGCAGATCCCTGCAGTGCACTCCCGCGCGGCTCCTCCCGGGGGAGGAAGGTGAGTCTCCCCGGATCTGCCGCTTGTTGTGTCCCTGCTGGAGGAGCAGTGGCCCGACTGTGCCGCGGATCACGGTTTATGGCAACCCTGAGCTGAGAGCCCGCGCCTGGGCTCCGCCTCTGCAGCCGGCTTCCCTGCTCCGATACCTGGGAGCTCTGCCACACTCAGGCACCCTCAGTCTTTCTGTGACCCGTGGGTCCTGAGACCACACTGTCCTGGAGGGTTCCATCCCCTGCTTAGCCACCAGAGTGACGTCCCTCAGTGGAGTAGACTTTTAAAAGTTCCGATTTTGTGCTCCGCGGCTCTATCACTTGCCAGAAGCGGCCGACTGAGGCCCCTCCCCCGCCGTCTATCCTCCCGAATATCGCCTCGGATTCACTTCTCCGCACGTCCTACCTTCCAGAAAGTGGTCGCTTTTCCAATGAGAGAGTTGTTGCTCTTCTTTTCTTCGATCTCCTGTTGGGTTTGTAGGTGTTCAGAATGTTTTGATCCCTATCCAGCTGAATTCCTGAGAGGAGACAAAATCCAGGTCTCCTACTCCTCCGCCATCTTGCTCCGCCCCTATAGCCTCGAGTTTTAATTCTTTAGCATAGTAGGGATAATTCTTATCTGTCAAGGTTGTAAAGAATAAGTGAACTACTCTGTAAAGTGCTTCTCTGTGGAATGCTTCCTACTAATTCTGATTGATACATTATATTTAGATACATTATTCTATCTAATGCAGATATATTGTAATCCTTATATAGTTTTCAAAAGTACTTAGTATAGTATTTAATAGAGACTGTATGTCCACTAAATGTTATTAACTCTCTTGTTATTGTCTTAGGGTACTTTGAACTCCTGTTTGTTTATTATAAAGATATACATTTTCTTAACTGCTATTGGTATTGGATGCAGGGATGGTATTTCTAGGCAAATATACACTAGATATTTCCACCATTAGTAAAATTGAGAATTACTACACAAATTACTACTCAGATCTCTGAGTTGGGAATTTTGAATTTTAGGTATCACTGAGTTTCCTGCTGGCAATTCTCAAATATCTTTTCTTAGGTCAACTGACAATAATTAATATTATTGACTATGAAATTAAAATGGGCCTGTAATATTATTTTTACTAAACAATTTTCCTTATGTATTTGTATTTTATTCTGAATACAATAGTATGCAATTTGCCTTAAGTACAGAAAAAATAAGTTTATTACTGATTTAAAATAACATTAGAAAGATAGTAATTCATAACAAAGAATGGTTGAGTTGTCTCCAAAAATATTTTCAAATAAATTGAATTTAAAATTAAAAAAATAATTTAAAATTTTTTTTTAAAATGGTGGTGGGGGTGTCTCCTGCCTGGCTCAGTTGGTAGAGCATGTGACTCTTGATCTTGGGGTTATAAGTTCAAGCCCTATGTATGGTATAGAGATTACTTAAAAAAATAATATCTTTAAAAAAATAAAAACAAACAAAAAACTTGAAGATGGATTGTATAACACAGTGAAGTGAATTTTTTATGATTTGATCTATCACAGTGGAAATTAGTTCTTTATACTCTCACTACAAAGTCTTTGCCCTAAGTGACCCCTTTTCATTGAGGAGAATGTTTCCTATTGTTGGTTGACTAGAGTGTTTAAAGAGAAAAAGCAATAGGTATAGTGTTTAGTTATTTACCCTAAGTTTACCTTTTTTTTTATCCTGATTAATGTCTCCAACTGTATTTTAAATTACCCTCAAATAAAGGAAGACCAGAAAAGAGGAAGGGAGAGAGAAGGAGGGCATCGCATCTGTCTGGGGAGTAGGAGCCTTGATAATGAGGTAATAATATCTCTTTCTGATGAGAGCACTAATATCTTGCACTCCAAACACATACATACACAAACACATGCACACACACACGCACACAGCTCCCTTTAATGTGTGAGGAAACTGAGAAGTTAGGGGGGGAAAAAAAAAGATGCTCCAAGTAACTAATCTAGGAGTGGCAAGTTAGGATTCAAACCCAGGTCTGTGTTACTCCATACTCTTAACTCATTTACTCAAGAAAAACAAAGGCCAGACAAACACCTAGGTTTTTAAATTTCCAACTCTTGCTACCACACATTTAATTTTGTCAATTGCATTGACCTCTGTGATATCTGCTTAAAATACAATAAAACTGAATACTAAGCAAAAGCACTTGGAAAGAAGCAACTAGCTGATTTCTGTTTCTATCTAAGAAGACTGTATGCAGCCAATTTGAAGAACTTCCAAAAAAAGTATAACCATTAAAATGAGTTAAGTGGAGTTCTGGATTTTACAAAGAACCTGGAAATGCTAATACAATATTTCAAGTATAAATTATCTTCCTGTAATCAGGCCAAAGAATAGAGTTTTGGATTCTTCTAATACATTCCTTAGGGTGAACTTTTATCATCATTTAGGATCCAGGAAACAGTTGATTTAAAAGCAACTGCTTTATAATGTATTTCTTCTTAGCGCTGACAGTAGCAGTTTCTATAAATTATCATTATGAACTATGTGTTTATATCATCACAAAAATATTACATCTACTTCAAATGTCTTAAATAAACAGCTATTGGAGTTGGTCCTGAAGCAGCTTTGCATATGGCAGAAGGAGTCTGGCCTGGAATTAGAAGGTGGCTCTTACTGGCACATCTAACTGGTCCTTACTTCCAGGAGTGCTCTCAGGCATATTATGTGCACTTGGTGATCTCAGCCCAGGTATGCTTCCCGGCAGCAGCATTTGCCGAGCCCTTTTTGCCTTTTGGGAAATAATGGGTACAGAATAGTTCTCTTAAGCTACAGTTGTTCACGAAGAAACAAAAGGAGCATCACAACACAGAGGGAGAGAGTTAGAAGGAATAATATTCAAACAAACTCATGGCCGGGGGGCCTGGGCCTAACGCATCTTATCCGTCCAACCAGAAATAGGTACATTAAAAGGACTGAGGACACCACTGCAGAGCAAAGTGCTCCATCTAATGAATGCTTTCTAGTCCTGTTCTCAAAACTTGCAAACACAGAAGATAAGGGTTTTAGGGCACACTCTGTAGGATGCTTGTGCCTGTGTATGTCGGAGGTGTGGGGTACAACCTAAGGCCTTCCCAAGCCCTGTTTGGAATCTTTGGAATGGGATCAGGGTCCATCTGGAACTCATTCTTAACACACCCTAGAATCAAAGAAACAAATCCTGTAAGGCATTCTGTTTTGTCTTTATTACATTTTTAAAAAATTATATTTGCCTTCAAACTAAGGACGTAAAATACCCTGGAAATACATGGACTCTTGACTGTGATCCCTCTAAGCTTTATTTAAAAAATTAAAAAAAAAAAAACAACTTGTTAATTACTATTTGGCACAGACTGTGCAAGATTCTGGGGAGACCAAGGTGAGAGGAAAGAGCAAGGACACTGCTCTTCTAAAGACTCTACTCAGAGTGGGGGAGGGTTGGTGGCCAATAATATTGCAAAAATAAAACCTAAACTAACCCTCAGGGCACCTGTTACAAAGAGGGCCCTGTGGTGGTTGAAGGGGTTTTGACATTCATTACCATAGAAAGAGCAGCTCTTCTGTGAAGCTACTTTTTGCAAACCATCCAATTAACCCAGAGCAATTTGTCTGGACTGAAGGACAGTAGACAGCTCAACTATTTAAAAAAAAGACAAACGTAAGCACTGAGTGATTTTATCTTTAAAAAATGTTATAGTCTTCTTGACAGAAAAAGGGTTGTTCATATAGTCTAGATTTAAAGTAAACTCCTTACTCTGAGTGGTTGTGTTTGGAAAGCATGTGATCAGAACATTACCATTCACCATGTTCTTTTCACTGAAAATGGAATCCTCTGTGGCATTTTGAATGATTTGGAGATTTCTGGAAATGCATGTCAAGGGTGGCACAATTAAATTAACTAAAATCTTTTATTTAATTCTAAAATCTGTGATTATATTTCATTGCCTGGAACATTTCCCTTGATTTAAGGCTAAGAATCCCTAGGAACAAAAGTTTAAATAAAGAAGTTTAATGAATTCTTACGGAAAACAGTATAGACTGATTACTTAGTTAACTGACTCATTCTGTAAGTCTTGGGGTGCCTAAAATGTCACTGACACTTCCCAGAACTTTGTGTAGCAAAGTATACAGAAAGAGTTAGCAGAGCAGGCTTGAAACCACTGCCCTTAGGAAGACCTGCATTCAAGGTTCAACCCTGGCCAGCATTTGGGAACTAGCATTTCTTGAAAATTCCCATGATTACTAACTGATAAACATGGCTCGCGGTACATAAACTGTACAAAAAATGTGGTTTTGGCTAAACACTTGCTTCCCTTCTCTGAGTCTGGAATTTTCAGACACACTAGGTAGTGAACATTAAGTGTCTAATGAGCTTCTTTGTTGGGCAGAACTTCCCACATGCTGTTACAACTCATTGGTGGAGGAATTACCTGCATCAGCGTGACCCCAAAGGGAAAGGACTCTTGGAAGCTTGTACCTTGTTTCCTCTCTGAACTTTATTTTCCCTTTGCTGATTTTGCTTTGTATCCTTTCACTTGAGGAAATCATAGCTGTGATATATGCCTATATCCTGAATTCTGTGAGTTCTCCTAGTGAATCATCAAACCAGAGTGTGATCTTGGGACCCATGATAGAGGAAGTACACACACACACACACACACACACATTTTGATCTCTAGGATTATAACTTTATTTGTACATAGACTTAGAAGCAAAACTTTTTAGATTAGTGCTTCTTAACCAGCAATGATTTTTGCCTGAAAGGGGACATTTGGCAATGTCTGGAGACATGTTCAGGTGTCAGAGCTGGGAGAGGGGGAGTCATCCTGTGGGTAAAGAAAGGGTAGGGTAGGGATGCTGTTGAACTTTCTACAATGCCTAGGACTTCCCCACTACAAAGATTTGTCTGTCACAAAAGGTCAATAGTTTTGTGCCTAAGGAATGCCACATAAGAGTCCATGGTAATATTCAACCTAATATCAAAACAAAGAACATTGAACGTAAGTACTAAGGCAGAATGCACAAAGGAAAAATAATATAATCTGAACTGAAGTTGCCCCCATGCCTGTAACTCCTTAGAATATGTGTGAGACTCCTGGGTGTTGAAGTATCTGTGTCCCTCTCAAGTAGTTTGTATGCCTCCATAGTCCCCAGTGTTTAATGAATAGATTGTTTGAAATACAGAATATTCTTTTCAATAGGCACACCACCAGAATTCTTCTCTTGCAAGATATGCACAACTCCCCTTACATATTTTAAAGGCCTAGTCCATAAATACTGCACATATATCCTATTGCTACTAGGAAATGCATTTGGAACACAGAATTTCAGGTGCCTATTATATGTGCTGTAATTCTGGCAACTGTTCTGCAAATTATATTCCTAATATTAACAATAAATGGGCAATAAAAAGATTACATTGTTCCTTCTTTAAATGAATTCTTACATTCTATAGAAATAATAATATAAATGATCATAGCAGGGCTTTGGGTTCAATAAAGAAATAAAGGAGAGTCATTTAAACTTCAACTGTACCCAGAAACTGGGGCTATTCTCAGTATATTGGTATGGTGAGTTTAGGGCCATAAGAAATGAGATAAGGCTTCAGGGACTTCCTGTTCAATAAGAACTTGATCTTCCTTGTTAAGCTGGACAGGTGGATGACAGGAAAATCTTAATAGGAGGCAATAGGAATGTGTTGGGCCAGCCATGGTTATTCCCAAATAACAGCTAATATATGGTCTGTATGGACATTTTGGAAGAGAGTAAATCAGAGACCATCTGGGCAATGGAATTGTACCAAATTAACCTTGGGATCTGTCAATGTTACATAAATGTGGGATTTTGGTGATAGTTCAGGGTGAATTTAACATTTTGGAGTCAGAAGGATGTGGAGTGAAATTACAGTGATCCTACTTTGTGATTGTATGACTTTAGGGAGGTTATTTAGCTTTATTGAATCTTCATAGTTAATTCAGCCTTCATGTAAATTTGTGGTGTGATTATGAGGGCCAGGCATGCAAGCTTGATGTGTAGCTCAAAGTTAAGTGCTTAATTTCATATTTGGCTATTGCTGTTCTTGTTGTGACTTATTCCTCCCAAATGATGCACCAGAATGAGGAGAGGTATGGAATACACTCTCCACTTCCGGGCAGGCTGCGATCATTTACGTTTGTGGACACATGGGAGGGTGGGCACATTTGGAGAGACATAGGGTCAACAGAAGCTGACAAAGCAGAAAGAGAGGTGTGGCCGCCCCCATCACTCTAGGAGGAAGGCTCTTTCCCTGGAATAAGTGTGCCTTGAAACTGTCAAAAGTAGGATGCTTTCCCCAGTGGGTAAGCAGCACCAGTCCTCTCGGTGGCTGGAAATTAAGGGCACCGGGAAATATTCCCAGAATTGGGTATCTTTTCATATGGTATAGGGTTTACTGGTTTGTGGTTTGAGGTCAAAGTGCTGAAAGGCCACTTTAAAGCCAAAAATGTGAGACAATTGAAAACTTGGCAGCTGGGGCATGTTTTGAAATGTGAAAAAGTAACAGCGACATGATAGTGAAAAGGTTGAAGGGGAGGATTTAGTGAATTTGGAGGTATTTATGCCACTGTTCAGAGGAGAGGAAGTTCTGACTACTCTTCCATTCACTGATATTGCTATTACCTAAAATTCCTGCTCCACTATTACCACTCCAAAAAGATATCCCATGAAAGTATCATCCTTTCTGTAATTTCTGACTCACTCGACAATCTTCTAACTAGTGATTAAACTTCCTAGACATTTAGAAGCTACTACAGAAATGTGCTGGCCGATATTGGGGCCTTCACTGCAGGTTGATTTTACATTTTGCTCGTGTATATTAACCACTTTCTAAATCAGTGACTTCTGCTCATGTCCCCTCCATACTTTTCTAAACATAATCTGTCTTATAGAAGATAAAGAAACAGGTTTCTCAACCTGCCTAGAGCGCGAAGATCCCACAAAGGAATAGCCTGGTATGGAATCCAGCCAGAAACCCCCCCGCAGTCTGATTTTGAGTTCAGTGCCAGATTTGGTATGTTGTGAAAGTAACGCATCCATCTATCGTGTCAATAGACACATACCTACTTAGACAGCTCCTTTGCCCTTAGGAGAGACATTATCCCCTAGTTGATTCTTTTTTGTCTGTTTTATGCAACACTTCTGATTAGATCACTTTCTTCCCTTTTTATATTTCTTTCACTGTGCATATAAAGGACTGGTTTCCGGTTCATCTTTCTTTGAATGGTGTTTCCTACGGTTAGGGGCAATCAGCAAGCTAATTTCATCCAAGCTCCAATCACAAGCAATTTATAAAATCTTAGAAGAACACAGGTAGGTAGTAAGTAGTAATCAACTTAACTTTGATAGGGCAATTTATTTTTTTATTTTCTGCCAGTCATCAGCCTGGTGAGTTGATTTAAATCATTGAGGTATGGTTGCTTTTGAAACTTGATTTTTCCCCTTCTCCTGAAGGACTAATTAACAAAATAGGGCGAAAAGTCTGTATTCAAAAATTAACATAATTTCATGTCATGAAGGAATTTTTTCCTTCCTTCCTTATAAAATTCAGTTAGTGGTGGTATTATTATTTTTTTAAGAAGCAGGGCCTTTGCAATTTGTTGGCAACGTTACAGAGGAGACGTTTGTAAGCAAAGCCAAAATGTTTCTCCTGCAGTGTATGGGCTGTAGACCTGCCACAAATTTGTTACTTGGAAATTTATTTATTGTAATATAGTATTAGAGTAATAATAACTCCCAGAGAAGAAGGTATGTGTGTGTTTGGAATCCTTGACATTTTCTTTAAAATATAAATTCTGACTTTGAATTTTTTAATACTTTTTTATAACTACCTCCCATACCTCTCTGTTTTCTATGTCTTTCTTAAATTCACAGTATACATTTCTGCAGTATTCTAGTTTTCTATTTGCATGTTTAACAAATTCTAAGGAAAAGACACTTCATAATATTCACACGCTGCAGCCAAATAATATGTTGAGCTTTGATAATTCATGGTAGCCAGCTCTAGTTCTAACATCTAGGGTTCCCTCCAAAAAAAATGTATTTTCTCTTGTGTGTTTGGGTATTTTTGTGCATTAGTTGTGCATTTCTGTTTAATAACTGATTCCAAATCTTAGTAACTAAAGCAACAACCATTTATTGTCTCATAGTCTCTATAGGTCAGAAGTCCAGGCAGGGCTTAGCTGGGCTGTGTGGGAGTGAATAGTTCACAAAGCTCAGGCAAGGTCTCAGTGGGGCTCCCGTAGCCCTGAGTTTCACTCAGGGAGTGAGTGGATATAGAGATCACTGTCAGGACTGTTTTTCCTGGGCTCTTGGATGAAGGGTCTCAGTCCCTTCCTTAATGGCTACTGGTCAGGGGCTTGCCTCACGGTCTGTGACATGGATCTTCTCCGTAAAGCAGCTCACAACAGAGAGGGTAAGAGGGCAAGACCCAGTGAGCAAGAAAAAAGTCAGTCTTCTGTTATCTCATCTTAGAAGTCATTAATTTCAAGCATGATTAGTCTCAAGCCCACTATCATGGGGAGTGGAGAGACTATGAATATCAGGGGGAAGGCATCACTGAGAGCCCATTCAGGAACCGCCTACCACAGTGTGTGTGTGTGTGTGTGTGTGTGTGTTTCACGAAAACAAAATCCCTTCTTTTAAAGCAATTTGATTTTCCTTTCTTTGATTTTCTTTATACATCAAATATTTTAGAACCCCGCACTTGAGGACAAAGAGAAATTTCAGCATGCCTACGTCACCTACAGTATTTAGGAGCACCACACAGCACGTGTGATCTGAAGGATATTACTGTTGCCCATATATTAAGTTAAAAAGGATAAGTTCATCTCTCGTGCTCCTTTCTATCTCAGGTGGTGCTGATTTACAACAATTGACTTAAAGTACACTTGGAACCGAATGAAGAACTGTTCTGTAGGGTATGAGTATATGCTTATTAAAGGGTGACTAAGTGGGCCCATGTGCTGCTTCATCATCTACAAACTCCCTTTTGTCTTATCGTGTCATCTTTTCCTATTGGCATGCAACAAACGTGGTTTTCAAAATAGCAACTTTGGATAAAATACACATTGGTAGCAGCATGCCACTAACAGTCTGATAAAAACATGCAGGGAAAAGGGCTGGCTTGCAAGACAAACCCTAAATAAGCTTTTAAGTTCCTTTAGAGTATTTATTACACTTTCTCTTGTATCTGGCACTTATGTCTTAGATATCACTAGTCTAAAAATCATGTTTTCCCTAAATGCCTGAGTAAAAAAGCCTGACCCCAAGTTTACTTGATTATATGTAAGAATTCAATCATTTATGAGGTATCTAGAGATTTCCAGGGACATGTATCTGCTCCAAAATCTTTCTGGGTCATTACTTGCCACCACAATTTACCATCTGGCCCCAGATCAGAACCTCTAAGCCCTTTCATGCAGGGCACTCATCCTGCAGGTGACACCCTCTGGTTCCTTCTTGCCCACATAGCTTTTTGTGAAACACTTCATCCGAGTGGTGGACACCTATCCATCCTTTCAGCAAATACAGTGAGAATAGAGGCAAATCTGTAAATTCTAATGAAAATTATGCTGTATGTAGATTATAAGAGAGTGATGAAAATTTCAACACAAAGGCATGTAAAATTCAGCATGCAATATGGCTGTTCTCCAAGGTCATAAATCCTTGCATCTCTAGAGATGTCCACTACTGGGTAATACGTCACCTGTGCAAGAGGTAGACCTTTTTTTTTTTTACAATCCTGAGATCTTTTATTGTTTTTACACGTATCATGCCATGAATTCATAACGGAATGGGTTCCACAGCTCAGGCTCCTTTCTGTTGGTTCTCACAAAGTGCTTCCCTGGGTGGAGCAGGCTGGCTCTTCACTTGAACTCATGTACCTTTCTCTTTGGCTTTCTTCTTTCTCTGATCATTGTCCTTCACACACTTCAGGAAGCTATCCTGGCTCTTTGAGCGCTGACTGTCCTCCATACATACATGAATTCTCTTGGCAAGAATCTCGCCCTTCCCTTAATTGTTCACAACAGTGCCAACAGCATGCTGGGTAACCTCACGGACTCCTCCAGCTTTCCCATGGCAATGTTGATGGGGAATTCCTTTTGATCAGTGCCATTCCCTTGATGGCTACAGTATCACTGTTCTTATAGAATCGTGCGTGTGTGGCCAAAGGAACAACTCCACGTTTTCTAAGAGGTCTAGACATGTAGCAGATGACTCTCCTCTTTCCCTTTGTTATTTTGATGAATTACTGGAAGATGGCAATGATGGCTGAAAAAAAGCGGAAGAGGTAGACTTTCCAGGGCTGCCACCCAAGGCATTATGGTAGTGCCCTTGGGCATTTCTCTCCCATCCAGAAAGGAGGCCTTAAATACAAGTCTCTGAGGAAAGAATATGTATGGACTTTCCCCAGAATAAGGCGTGCCTCCACAGACCTACTATTCCTACCCAAGGTCTGCCACTCGTCATATGGAAATCTGCAGTGGAAATCTACAGTTTCTTCAGGAAACAACAACAACAACAACAAAAAAAAACCCAAAACAACTTTCCAGAAACACAGGTGGATAATCTTTCTCCATGTCCTTCCACATGGCAGAGTCTTAACCATTCAATGATCAGTGTATTAGAATATTTTCCAAGTGTGGCTTCTTCAGTCTTGAGTATTATCATCATCCTTTTAAGTGGGGGCTTTTACAGTTCATCATCTGAGAGGTAATGAGTAGGCATACACAACCTAACTGCCTTTATGTCCTCTGCTCACAATTTCCTTAGTCACCTTCTGGAAAATAACACATGCACTCCAAAGATAAGCAAGATTAAACATGTTTGGGAAAGTCTCCTGCACAGACAACTCCTCTCATGATCACACAGAGAAAGGCAGTAATCTGATAACATGTCAGTTGTCTATAAAGATAGGTTGACTTCATAAGATAAAATAATGAAATGGGGGGCGCCTGGATGGCTCAGTCGTTAAGCGTCTGCCTTCGGCTCAGGTCATGATCCCAGGGTCCTGGGATCGAGCCCCGCATCGGGCTCCCTGCTCCGCGGGAAGCCTGCTTCTCCCTCTCCCACTCCCCCTGCTTGTGTTCCCTCTCTCGCTGTGTCTCTCTCTGTCAAATAAATAAAATCTTTAAAAAAAAATAATAAAATAATGAAATGGGACAGTTTTGAAGTGTGCCACATATCCTACTACATATGTTTGGATCAAGTTTGATGAAAGCTGTGACGCAAAGGAAAGATTCACCTGGCATCATCCCCTTCAACCTATCCAACCTATCCGACCTGCCATTGGTGGTAGACAGAGTGAAGAGCCCCCAGAAGATGTAAGGGTCCTAATCCCAGAACCTGGGAGTATGTACCATATATGGCAAGTGGGAATTAAAGTTACTCATCACTTACGCTTGAGATGGGGAGATTATCCCAGATTATCGAGGTGGGCCCAGGGTGATCATAAACATCCTTTAAGATGGAAGAGAGAGACAGAAGGCATCATGCCCCACTGAAAGAGACTCAGCTGGCCATTGCTGGTTTTTAGGATCAAAGAGAACACGCACCAAGGAAGGTGGCCACCCAGTAGAAAGTAGAACAGCAAGGAACGGGTCTTTATGCCTGCAGGAGGAACACAGCCCTGCCAGCATTGTGATTTTAGTCCAGTGAGACATAGTGTTCATCTCTTACCTTCAGAACTAAGGATAAGCCACCAGTTCTGTAGTAATTTGTTATGGCAGCAATAGAGAACAAATACACCTTTTTCCATATTTCTTTGCCAGGAGTGATTATACCTTCTCCAATTTGGAAGTCCCCCCTTTCGCTTTCTGTGTGACCTCTTCTGTTAATGGGGATGTTAATGACCCCATGACATCGTGAAGAATACTTGCAATGAATCATTTTTTTTAGCAACAGATACTAAAGATATACAGTACTGTTTATCTCTCTTTTTTTTTTCTTTTTATCACATTACGTAGAGCCAGATGTTACCTGTCTGCGATAGTGGTGTTTTAGCTCTGGATTGCTGGAGAAAGTGATTCAGATATCTTACATACTTTAGGAAGGTAGAACTTTTAGTCATTCTGATGGCCACAGTGGAAAAACCTAAATTAAAAGAGGTGGACTCATTACCGCAACTTTAGCCAAGTTACTAATTTTGCAAGCATTATTGTCAGAAGTATCTTCTAGAAACTGTTGACTCCCATGTCTCTGTTCACCTCCTCGCCCCACTATAATCCATTTTAACACAGCAGCCCAAGTGACCCTTTGAAAGCCAAACCGCTCTGCTCAAAATCCTCAGTGACTCTCCATCTCATTCTGAGTGAAAGCCAAATTCTTTCAATGTCCTGAGGATGCTACGTGACCTAACCTCCTCTTAACTTGCTGGCACAGTGCCCGCAGTGGGCTCTGTTTCTCTTGGCTCAAGCCACGGAGTTCTTTATTGTGTTCCCAGCAGGTGGCACCTGCCCTCCCCCCCACCCCCATTCAGGACATTGGCACTGTCCTCTCTGGCAGGGACGCTCCTCCTGCATTATCCCCAAGCCTGGACCCCTCACTGGACTCTCCAGACAGTCTGGCTCTCGCCACCGTGTTCAGCTTATTCACCCTCTGGCCTGCTAATTATACACCTTCCCTTCTGTTTCTCTGTAACTGATCATCTTCTAACAGACCACACACTTGTATTTTGCTTTATGACTCCGCACGCTAGGATTTAAACTCCAAGAGGGCAGGGCGTTAGGCCTGTTTTGTTCATTACTGTGTCTTGCTAGCAACAAGACAGGGGCCTAAGCACCTGATTTGTGCTTGACAGTATCCGTTAGGTGAATGTTTACTTCTTTGCCATCGATTGAGGATCTTAA
The DNA here is from genome assembly GCF_002201575.2 of Neomonachus schauinslandi. NCBI lineage: Eukaryota > Metazoa > Chordata > Mammalia > Carnivora > Phocidae > Neomonachus > Neomonachus schauinslandi. The sequence continues at coordinate 71,607,741 of NC_058408.1, forward strand.
GCACATCAGTTTCAAAGTTTAGAAAAATGTTTAGTTGTCATTCAATTCATTTCTCACTTCACAAATGCATAAATGAGACCCAGGGAGATGACAGTTATTTTCACCAGAAGTAGAATTAGAAAGCTGCCCTGACTTTCTTAACTCATTAACAAAGCTGAGTACCAGTGATTTACATGACTTCATACTTACAACAGTAGCAACCTAAAACTCTTTCCAGCCTTCACCATTTCAAAATGATCAACCTATTGTGTTCATTGCGCTTTATTATACTCTTAATGGAATTGTTCACTTCTAATGTGACATTCACTCTTATCTTTCCATTCTGCTTTCTGAACTCTGTTATTTATTCAGAGTATGTTAATAACTGTGATGTATAAAATACTCTTGTAATACAGAGAGTGTGTCAAAGATGGGTTCTAGCTGGTGGTTCCAGCTTTATAATTTCCACATATTAGACCAGAGAGTGCTCAGGTGCTGCCTCGGACCTTCAGGGTCCCCTGCCTCTGGACCAGGTGGCCACAGGATAGCATCTCTGTCATCTCCAACCAGTCCAGGTGCAGTGCCTGACAGAGGCTCACCTCAGGGGCTTCAGTGTCACCTTGGAGGCATGGGACGCCTTGGAATGCTCTTAGCACCCAGGCATATGCGGCTGAGTTGGACAGGGAGTTAATGTTCCATTCCATCAGTGGAAAACAGGACCTTGCCTGATTTTGTCTCCCTGGGAACAGTTTATTTGACCTCTTTGATGAAAGTCCTTCAAAACCCAGATACTGCCTTTAAGGACCTTGAATGCTAGTAAGAAAAGGTATACTATATTCAGACGTACATGACTACCACAAAGTACCAGGTGATCTATCTTATTAAGCACATATAAAGGAAACAAGTTCAAGGACAAGGAACTCTTTTTACAACTGAGAAGTAGAAGGGTTTTGTTAAGAAGGTGAACTTCATTAAGTATTAAATGATAAGCTGGCTTTTGCTGGGAAGAGAGAGATGAAGAACGCAAAACATATAGTTTAGGTGCTAGCCATGGCATGTCCGGGATGTGAGCGTGAGATCGAGACCTGAACTGAGATCAAGAGTTGATCTTGATCTTCAGCTCTTGATCTCAGTTTATCTGACTGAGCCCCCCAGGTTCACCGATAGGTATTCACTCTCCGTTCAGAAACACTTACATGCACTCCCACACCTAGAGCATTGTAACAATAATGAGATTGGTTTTGAGACATGACCTATAGAATCAGGCTCATTTCTTTTAAGATTCTATTTATTTTTTGACAGAGAGAGACAGCGAGAAAGGGAACACAAGCAGGGGCAGTGGGAGAGGGAGAAGCAGGCTTTCCCGCCGAGCAGGGAACCCGATGCGGGGCTCGATCGCAGGACCCTGAGATCATGACCTGAGCCAAAGGAAGACGATTAACAACTGAGCCACCCAGGCACCCCTAGAATCAGGCTCATTTTATAAACATATATGCTTATCTTCTTTTCCACAAGCATTTATAATAAAATTTATTTTCTTGGAAGATTAAGTTGTTCTGTAGAATTTACTTTCTTATTAAATATTTCTGAGTTTATAGACCATTTTTTAAAGAAAGGGATAGAAAAGACTTTTAACGCTACCATCCACCCCCAGCCCCACAGAAGAAAAAGGAGAGGTAACATGTAGATAAACTAGAACACTCTCTCTGTAAATTGGACAAGCCCTTGTTAAGAAGGGAGAGTTATGCCCTGAGTTTGCTTGATGATGCTCGTTACTGTCACTTGCATGAGTCCAGACAGCTTTCCGTTTAGCTCACGTGCTGACCTGTGACAACCGTCCATACACGTCAGTATTTGTTACCCAAAGTGAAGTCTGAAAGGCAGCTCCCCAGAATGCCAGGCCCATCTTCTGGAATCCTCATCACTTCAAGTATTGTTAAGCTCAGAGGCTCACATGGATGCTGCTAGTCCCTCCTCCTCAATTTCAGCCCGAGACTGCAATTTGGTGCAAAAAAAACCAACCAAACAAAAACAAACCTGTAAAAAATAGAATTATCACATTCCTCAGTAAGTTCTTAACTGACTCAGAGTGATGTACAAGCTTGTAGACTATTTTTTTTACGAACACTGCAATTACAGTTCCTTTCTAATTACATTTCTCCTTACATCAGAGAAATGAGCTGCTCAATCATAACTTTGAATCAATGAAACTTAAACCCATTACTTTCTCATAATTCATCAAGCTCATCTCTTTATATATTAGACCTTCATTCATAGTCTAAGAACACAAACATTCTCTTCAATGTTCTTCAGCCTGATAGAGCCTTAACAGTCAACTGTAACTTAAATACATGCTTGAAAATAAGTAATATTCATTCATAGGAATTTTTATTAGAAATGATCAAAGCAGAGGCACCTAGCTGGCTTAGCTGCTGGAGTAGGCAACTCTTGATTTTGGTGTCATGAGTTCCAGCCCATGTTGGGTGTAGAGATTATAAATAAACAAACTTAAAGAAAAAAGAAATGCCTGAAGTAGTAGTATTCATTATTATTATCATCTGTTTTTCAAAATGACTCATGAACCCTAAGAGTTGTATTTGCAGCTACTAGGAAGATAGATGGATAGATGAATGGATGGGTGGATGGAAGGATAGAAGGATGGATATATGGATATATG
>NC_058408.1:71610406-71614466 GCF_002201575.2 Neomonachus schauinslandi
AGATGGATGGGCAGACGGATGGAAGGATGGATGGATGGGTGGATGGATGGATGGATGGGTGGATGGATGGAATGATGGGTGAAAAGATGGAAGCATAGATAAATGGATGGCTAGATGGTTGGATGCATGGATGCATGGATGGATGGTTAGTATTTTCTTCTGTTGTTCAGTCTTAATTCTCTCTCCTGTTGAGTAGTTTATTTCAGAAGCCATTTTATTTTTTGTAGGTCTAATTTTGTTTATTGGCTTTTAGTAAATGACCTTTTTGAAATATCTGCTACATTCTTTCTGTATTTTTAATTTATTTTTATTATTTATTTGATTTCAAGTATAATTAACATACAGTGTTATATTACTTTCAGATGTACAATATGATTATTTAACAATTCTGTACATTGCTCAATGCTCATTACAATAAATTTACTTAATCCGCTTCACCTATTTCATACATTTCCCCTCCCCCCCATTTCCCCTCTGGTAACCACCAGTTGTTCTCTTTGGCTAAGAGTCTGTTTTTTTATTTGTCTCTTATTTTCTTTGTTTTGTTTCTTAAATGCCACAAGAGTGAAATAATATGGTATTGTCTTTCTCTGACATATTTCATTTACATTTATATGCTCTAGATCCTTCTCTACTGCAAAATATCAAGATTTCATTCCTTTTTATGACTGTAATATGGCATAATATATACATGTATCACATCTTTATCCATTCTTCTATCAATGGACACAGGCTGCTTCCATAATTTGATTATTGTAAATAATGCTATAAATGTAGGGGTGCATACATCCCTTTGAATTAGTGTTTTCTTATTCCTTAGGTAAGCAATCAATAGAGGAATTACTGGATCCTAGGATAATTCTATTTTTAACGTTTTGAGTAACCCCTGTACTATTTTCCACTGTGGCTGCTCCAGTTTGCATTCCTATCGGGAGTGCACAAGGACTCCTCCACATCCTCACCAACATTTCTTGTGTTTTTAATTTTTTGCCATTCTGACGGGTGTGTGGTATAACTCACTGTGGTTTTGATTTGCATTTCCCTGTTGATGAGTGATGTTGAGACTCTTTTCATGTGTCTTTTGTCCATCTGGAGGTCTTCTGTCCATTGATAATTAGGTTACTTGATGCTTTTTTTGGTGTTGAGTTGTTTAAGTTCTTTACATATTTTAGAAATATGTAACCCTTTATCAGATATGTCATTTGCAAATATTTGCTCCCATACCATAGGGTGCCTTTTAGTTTTGTTGATTTTTCCTTGTGCTGTGTAACTATCTTTTCTCTTGTTGCTTTTAAAATTCTTATCACTACTTTTTGCCATTTTTAATAACTATGTGTTTTGTTGTGGACCTCCTTGGGTTGATTTTACTGAGGGCTTTTTGTGCCTCCTGGATCTGAATTTCTGTTTTCTTGCCCTAATTTGGGAAGCTTTAAGCTATTATTTCTTCAAATACATTTTCTGTCCCCTTTTCTCTCTTCTCCTTCTGGGATCCCTGTAATGCGAATGTTATTACACTTGATCTTTTGCTCATTCCCTAAGTCTATTTTCATTTTTGTATCATTATTTTTCTCTCTCTCCTGTTTAGTTTGATTGCTTTCCACTACTCTCCTCCAGGTCACAGATCCACTCTTCTGGTTCCTCTAGTTTACTATTTATTCCCTCTAGTGTAGTTTGAATTTTAATTATTTAGTTCTTCATCTCTGATTTGTTCTTTTTTTTTATTCTTATGTTAATTCCCATACATTACATCATTAGTTTTAGATGAAGTGTTCCATGATTCATTGTTTGTGAATAACACCCAGTGCTCCATGCAGAATGTACCCTCCTCAATACCCACCACCAGGCTAACCCATCCTCCCACCCCTCTCCCCTCTAGAACCCTGTTTGTGTTTCAGAGTCCATCGTCTCTCACGGTTCGTCTACCCCTCCGATTTCCCCCGCTTCATTCTTCCCCTCCTGCTACCTTCTTCTTCTTCTTCTACATACTGTTTTCCAGAGTGGTTGCACCAGCTTGCATTCCCACCAACAGTGTAGGAGGGTTCCCCTTTCTCCGCATCCCCGCCAACATCTGTCGTTTCCTGACTTGTTAATTTTAGCCATTCTGACTGGTGTGAGGTGGTATCTCATTGAGGTTTTGATTTGGATTTCCCTGATGCCGAGCGATATTGAGCTCTTTTTCATGTGTCTGTTGGCCATTTGGATGTCTTCTTTGGAAAAATGTCTGTTCATGTCTTCTGCCCATTTCTTGATTGGATTCTTTGTTCTTTGGGTGTTGAGTTTGATGAGTTCTTTATAGATTTTGGATACTAGCCCTTTATCTGATATGTCATTTGCAAATATCTTCTCCCATTCTGTCGGTTGTCTTTTGGTTTTGTTGACTGTTTCCTTTGCTTTGCAAAAGCTTTTTATCTTGATGAAGTCCCAATAGGTCATTTTTGCCCTTGCTTCCCTTGTCTTTGGCGATGTCTCTAGGGAGAAGTTGCTTCAGTTGAGGTCAAAGAGGTTGCTGCCTGTGTTCTCCTTTAGGATTTTGATGGACTCCTGTCTCACATTGAGGTCTTTCAACCATTTGGAGTCTATTTTTGTGTGTGGTGTAAGGAAATGGTCCAGTTTCATTCTTCTGCATGTGGCTATCCAATTTTCCCAACACCATTTGTTGAAGAGACTGTCTTTGTTCCATTGGACATTCTTTCCTGCTTTGTCAAAGGTGAGTTAACCATAGAGTTAAGGGTCCATTTCTGGGCTCTCTATTCTGTTCCATTGATCTATGTGTCTGTTTTTGTGCCAGTACCATGCTGTCTTGATGATGACAGCTTTGTAATAGAGCTGGAAGTCCGGAATTGTGATGCCACCGGCTTTGCTTTTCTTTTTCAACATTTCTCTGGCTATGCGGGGTCTTTTCTGGTTCCATACAAATTTTAGGATTATTTGTTCCATTTCTTTGAAAAAAGTGGCTGGTATTTTGATGGGGATTGCATTGAATGTGTAGATTGCTCTAGGTAGCATTGACATCTTCACAATATTTGTTCTTCCAATCCATGAGCATGGAACGTTTTTCCATTTCTTTGTGTCTTCCTCAGTTTCTTTCATGAGTATTTTATAGTTTTCTAAGTACAGATCCTTTGTCTCTTTGGTTAGATTTATTCCTAGGTATCTTATGATTTTAGGTGCAATTGTAAATGAGATCGACTCCTTAATTTCTCTTTCTTCTGTCTTGTTGTTGGTGTATAGGGATGCCACTGACTTCTGTGCATTGATTTTATATCCTGCCACTTGACTGAATTCCTGTATGAGTTCTAGCAGTTTTGGGGTGGAGTCTTTTGGGTTTTCCACATAAAGTATCACATCATCTGCAAAGAGTGAGAGTTTGACTTCTTCTTTGCCAATTTGGATGCCTTTGATTTCTTTTTGTTGTCTGATTGCTGTGGCTAGGACTTCCAATACTATGTTGAATAGCAGTGATGATAGTGGACATCCCTGCCATGTTCCTGACCTTAGGGGGAAAGCTCTCAGTTTTCCCCCTTTGAGAATGATATTCGCTGTAGGTTTTTCATAGATGACTTTTATGATATTGAGGTATGTACGCTCTATGCCTATACTCTGAAGAGTTTTGATAAAGAAAGGATGCTGTACTTTGACAAATGCTTTTTCTGCATCTATTGAGAGGATCATATGATTCTTGATCTTTCTTTTGTTAATGTATTGTATCACATTGATTGATTTGCAGATGTTGAACCAACCTTGCAGCCCAGTGATAAATCCCACTTAGTCGTGGTGAAAAATCCTTTTAATGTACTCTTGGATCCTATTGGCTAGTGTTTTGGTGAGAATTTTTGCATCCATGTTCATCAGGGATATTGGTCTGTAATTCTCCTTTTTGATGGGGTCTTTGTCTGGTTTTGGGATCAAGGTAATGCTGGCCTCATAAAGTGAGTTTGGAAGTTTTCCTTCCATTTCTATTTTTTGGAACAGTTTCAGAAGAATAGGTATTAATTCTTCTTGAAATGTTTGGTAGAATTTCCCTGGGAAGCCATCTGGCCCTGGGCTTTTTTTTGGGGGG
>NC_058408.1:71614476-71630265 GCF_002201575.2 Neomonachus schauinslandi
TCTGATAGCCTGTGTCTTTTGATTGGGGCATTGAGCCCATTTACATTCAGGGTAACTATTGAAAGATAGGAATTTAGTGCCATTGTATTGCCTGTAAGGTGACCGTTACCGTATATTGTCTGTGTTCCTTTCTGGTCTATGTTGCTTTTAGGCTCTCTCTTTGCTTAGAGGACCCCTTTCAAGATTTCCTGTAGGGCTGGTTTTGTGTTTGCAAATTCCTTTAGTTTTTGTTTGTCCTGGAAGCTTTTTATCTCTCCTTCAATTTTCAATGACAGCCTAGCTGGATAGAGTATTCTTGGCTGCATATTTTTCTCATTTAGTGCTCTGAAGATATCCTGGCAGTCCTTTCTGGCCTGCCAGGTCTCTGTGGATAGGTCTGTTGCCAATCTAATGTTTCTACCCTTGTAGGTTACATATCTCTTCTCCCGAGCTGCTTTCAGGATTTTCTCTTTGTCTATGAGACTCATAAGTTTTACTATTAGATGTCGGGGTGTTGACCTATTTTTATTGATTTTGAGAGGGGTTCTCTGTGCTTCCTGGATTTTCATGCCTGTTTCCTTTCCCAAATTAGGGAAGTTCTCTGCTATAATTTGCTCCATTATACCTTCTGCCCCTCTCTCTCTTTCTTCTTCTTCTGGGATCCCAATTATTCTAATGTTGTTTCGTCTTATGGTATCGCTTATCTCTCGAATTCTGCCCTCGTGATCCAGTAGTTGTTTATCTCTCTTTTTCTCAGCTTCTTTATTTTCCATCATTTGGTCTTCTATATTACTGATTCTCTCTTCTGCCTCATTTATTCTAGCAGTTAGCGCCCCCATATTTGATTGCACCTCATTAATAGCCTTTTTGATTTCTACTTGGTTGGATTTTAGTTCTTTTACTTCCCCAGAAAGGGTTTCTGTAATAACTTCCATATTTTTTTTTCAAGCCCAGCTAGTATCTTTAAAGTGATGATTCTGAACCCTAGATCTGACATCGTACTAATGTCCCTATTGAGTAGGTCCCTGGCAGTCGGTACTACCTCTTGTTCTTTTTGTTGAGGTGATTTTTTCCATCTTGTCATTTTGTGCAGAGGAGAATAGATTAATGAGAGAACAAAATGCTAGCAGAGTAACAACGTCCCCAGAAAATATACTCTAAACAAATCAGAAAAGACCTTCCAGAAAGTGGTCGCTTTTCTGATGAGAGATTGTTGCTCTTCTTTTCTTCGATCTCCTGTTGAGTTTGTAGGTGTTCAGAATGGTTTGATCCCTATCCAGCTGAATTCCTGAGAGGAGACGAAATCCAGGTCTCCTAGTCCTCCGCTATCTTGCTCTGCCCCTCTGATTGGTTCTTTTTTATGTTTTCTACCCATTTAAGCATCTCACTGCGGTCCTCCCCTTTTTTCTCTAGTCCAGTGAGTATCTTTTTTACCAATACTTTAAATTCTGTATCAGGCATATTACTTCTTTCCATTTCATTCAGGTTTCTTCCTGTGGTTTTGTCCTGTTCTTTCATTTGGGACATACTCCTCTGTCTCTTCATTTTGTCTAACTCTGTGTCCATTTCTATGTGTTAAGAAATCCAGTGGTGTTTCCTGCTCTTGCAAGTAGCAGCCTTATGAAGATGAGTTCCTGTAGTGACCTGCAATGTAGTGTTCCCTGTTCACCAGAACCTGGTGCTTCAAGGGTGTCTCCAGTGTGTATTGCATGTGCCCTCTTGTTGTGACTGAGCCACTTTTGCCTTCAGTGCTGTCATCTGCACTGGCTGTCTTTGGTGAACTCCTGCTAAAACTGGGTTGGAGGGGGCGAGTCTGCAGGAGAGTGTAGAATGGGGCACACTGTTAGGAAGCTAGGCGGAGAGTGTTCCTGTTGCTGGTTCCTTTATATCTAGGTGGGGGTGGGGCAGAGAGAAATGACATCCATGAGCTCCTTTGTTCTTAGAGAAGTCTCCCAAAGATCACTGCCTCTCTAGCATAGGCCCTAAGATTAAAAGACAAATCTCCCTACCATACACGTGTCTTTCAAACTGCTGCTTCTGTGCTATATCTCAGCCAGGCTGTTTTTTGTGCTCTCTTCAAGGGCAGGGACTCAGTTTCCCATCATCCTCTGGCTGTCTCAGAGCCTAGCTTGCTAATTTTAAAGTTCCAGGTATTAAGCTCCACTGATTTTAAGAACTTATAAAGTTAATCCCCTATGGTTTTCAAGGTCAGATGTTATAGGGCTCATCTTCCCAGTGTAGGCTCTCCATACCTGGGATACCTTGTGTGGAGTCTGCCCCTCTCCCCTCTCCATGCCTGAGGCATTCCTCCCTTCTGTGGATAGTCCCATGGGTCCATTTGGCTCCTGATCATGTCTCCACTCTTTCTATCTTTTTTGATGTGACCTGTGGAGTGTCTATTCTGCTAGTCTTTGGGTACTTTTCTGGGTTATTTACACTGATGTGGGTGTTATCTAGTTGTATCCATGGGAGGAGGTGAACCTAGGATCATACTCCCCCATTGTCCCTCTTTCTCTTAGGATAAGATCTCTCAGGCTATTTCACGTTGTCTTCTCTGTGCATTTGATAGCTCTTTCATCAAGATAAGCCTTATTTCTTCCACCAAGCACAGACAGCACAAGGCTGGGGAGGCGTCCTGCCTGTATACACAGCATTTGATCCAAAGCATGTTTCCTTGTAAGTGGCTGGATTTCAGGGGATAGGGTCTCCTTCAATAACCATTTTAAGAAGGAAAGTTTTGTATATATAATTATGTTGTAATTATATATATTTGTATATCAGTTTATTATTTTTTGTATATTCTGTTGAGCCATATAAATTTTACCCACAGTCTTTCAGTGCAGGTACACTACTCTCTACAGCTGATAGTAACTTATTAATGGATAAGAAAGTCAACTATATTCAAATGGTTCATACAGTCATCTTTTGAAAGGATAATTATTTTAATTCAAATTCAAATCAAGCATTGTACTGGGGATAAGATGGTGAACTAAAGCATATATATTTGTTGTCTTTGTGAGATTCATTGTATTTATTTCCTGGTATATTTTTGGTTTGGGGACAGACCTAGAAAAAAAATTGTTTGGAGTTACTAATCTCAATATTTTTTATTAACAAGCTGGTGCCTAGTAATTTCTATTAATCATGATAATATTAAGGTTTTAACTTTTTGAGAAAAATGTCTTTTTCTCAATAACCGAATAGAAAAGAATGTGCTAGATGAGACGATATTATTAACATTTTTGGGACTTGAATGTATTTATTTACATCATGGCATATAAATTACAAAAATGTAAGATTAAGTGGATAGAAAATATGAAGACATACATAGTCCTGGTTTGGGAATGATAGAAGGGCCACTATGAAATATGAAGAGGTGTTAAGTGATGGCCTCAAAGGTTAACACTTGTAGGCGAGGGATTGATTTTAACTTCCTAAATCTTAGAGTAAGTTAATGGAATCATGTTATTAGGACATGAAGTGCTTTCTTTAATGAATTTCTTAGGTTATTTGAGAACCTTACAAGATCATTTTATTATGTCCTTTGGAAAAGTTACTCAGCCAAATGTATCATCTAAAAAGTTATGGTTCCTGGGCGCCTGGGTGGCTCAGTCGTTAAGCAACTGCCTTCGGCTCAGGTCATGATCCCAGGGTCCTGGGATTGAGCTCCGCATCAGGCTCTCTGCTCCGCGGGAAGCCTGCTTCTCCCTCTCCCACTCCCCCTGCTTGTGTTCCCTCTCTCGCTGTGTCTCTCTGTCAAATAAATAAATAAAATCTTTAAAAAAAAAGTTATCATTCCGATACTGGAATTAGGTCAAAATGTTATTAAATTCAGTGATTATGGATTTTTTGAAACAACTCTGGTGAGTCTTACTGAGGATAAAGATTGAGTATTTTACAGGACATATGTGTGTGCTGTGTCACTATCTGAGCCTGTGTGTAATACATTGGACACAAACACCATCTGAGTATGTGCTCCAAGCTCAGTTATTTCATGTACTGTCTCTCTGCTCACCTCAACACCACTGGAAAAGCTGCCCTTTGGTTTTTACTGGAGAAGCTATTTACAGAAACGGGTGATGTTTGCGGTAGACTGTTCACCTCACAGGATACCTGACACCTTCCTCAAAACAAGATCTCCTTCTCTGATTACTGTGCTGTGTCCCATTTTCGGCTGTCTGGCATAGTTCTTTCTAAGTAGTGTATATCTGTGAGTTCATGAAAGGAAACATAACCGACTAATAAGGGCTGCTAAGTGGTCAGCATTTCTAATGGAAACATGGAAGCTCAGAGAGGTCAAGTAACTTCAGTCAGTCTGTCAGCCTCATAGCCTTATTCTGTTTACCACACACCACATTGCTTCAATGACAAGCATCAGGCATGGAATTAAGAAGAGCGCTTGGTTCTTCTGAAACCCAAATACAAAATTGTAGTCCAAGGTTCATCAAGTCAAAAATCAAATTGGAGTTGGTAGGAAAAGTGTTTGATCTTTTTGATAAATTTAATGTTTTGTTTTTCTGAATCTAGGGAAAGAAATTTGGTAATTTTTTAAGTTAATTTCTCAATGTATAAATAAGGTCCTTACAAAATAGAATAAGCCTAATAGGTATATGGCCAAATAAATTAAAAAGTTCTTAAAGATTTATCAAGAACTATTTAAGTGTTCCATAATACAGTTTTTAGATACATTGAGACTTGGCACAGGCACTAGTTATATTCATCGGTTAAAATATATACTGGCCTCTAAAATCTTCCATGGTCTATAGAATTCTGAATAATCAATCCAGATCGTATTTGAACTGTCACTTCTTCAATTTCAAGAGGGCCACAGAAAAGCAGATAGGATTAGCATGCCTTAGCAATCTAATAAGTAAGCAATACTTACTTGGCTGCAATTCACAGAGGAATACAGTTTTCACCCAGAACCAGTCTTGTTTACGAAACACGCTAGTCTTCTGCTTCTGCCCACAGTGCAAAGCTGCAGGATGACAAAACTGTGACTAGTTTTGAAATGGATTGTGTTGAATTTTTTCTTCAATGTGGACTATTAAATGGAAACAGCTTTAACGTATTCCTTTTGTTATTTTGAAACATTTTTCAACTTCATTCAGTTATGAACTGGGTCTAAGCACACATGCCAAATTGAATGAATTCTATAAAATAAAACTTAGGCAAGCAACTGCTCCAATTTTACTCCAGTGTGTTGAGGGAAAGGTCAAATGCACCTGCCTTGCTGCTGCTGATTTGTGCTTCCCACTAGATAAGGCCATAGAGAGATAATCTGTTAAAGTTTTGGGCTAGGAACCAAAACCTTTCTTTGTAAGTTTCATCCACACCACCTTCTTCTATCATGCATCTATCATGTCTATTTTACACATAGAGTGCTAAGATCTGCTTTTCTACAGAGTGAGGTTCAAAGCTCATCTAAACTATTCATTTCATGGTTATTTTAAGTAAAATTAAGGGAGTGAGTCTTGATACAATATAACTGATAAGATGATTAATTCTGTGTGGTTTTTAGTTTACACCCATATTAATCCCCAACCCTGTTGGTTTACTACTACTTCTCTCTATTCTCACCATCTTCCTGCATTTTTGAGTAAAGACTCCAAGTCCTAGTTCCCAGTGTCACTCTCGGCAACTGTAGGAATGTTAAGTCACTGATCCTTTAGTTCTGCAACCCAAAACCCCAGTGAAACCTCTCCCAGGCATGGATCAGGCTCCACCTATCAACTGCTTTCTCCCTTATTTGAACTGACCTGTGGAGCTCTTTTTGTCCTCCACTGTAAACATGAGATTGTACTTGAACTTTTTCAAAACATCCCTGCTCATCACAAGCCTTTTACAAGTGAATCTTGTCCCCATCATTGTCTCTTCCACTAAGATTTCTTCATATGCCACTTCTGCTTGAACGTGGGGTGTAAATCTTTCCTTTGAGCCTAGATGCTCAACAAAGATTCTAGCTCTTGGAGTACCTGGGTGGCTCAGTCAGTTAAGCACCTGACTCTCGATTTTGGCTCAGGTCATTATCTCAGGGTCATGAGGTTGAGCCCTGTGTGGGGCTCCAGGCTAGGTGAGTCTGCTTGGGATTCTCTCTCTTCCTCTCCCTCTGCCCCGTCTCCCCCCAACCCCCGCCTCTGTCTCTCCCTGTCTCTAAAAAAAAAAAAAAAAAAAGAGATTACTGCTCTTTTCTGTTTTCCTCCTAGCAGTTTTTGGGTTATGCAGACACAGTGCATTTCCTTTATCTTCACTAAAACCTATGTAGCAAATTGAAGACTAATGGAAAACATATAAGATGATTTCATAATATCTTGGAAAAGAAAAAAAATTCTCTCTCAACATTCAAATTTAGGAGTGCCTGAGAAGACCCAAATACCTTGACAGTACCTAAAAAGGAAATATCTGTAGGTATTTCAAAATTCAGCAATGTTTAATACATGCTTTTATAATCAAGGACAAAAAAGTCAGAACCAATTAAACATCATACAGATCTAAACACCATTAATAATGAAAGACCTGGAAATTAAACTGTGAGAAATGATTATCAAAACAGAAGGTATTATACATGAAAAGAAGACACTTTATTATAAATTTGGTTGTTTCCAATTCTTGAAGGTTTGAATTTTAAAAATTGAGCCAACTCTTACTGCATAGCTACAGACATAAGAACTAAGGTTAAAAAAAAACGGTAACATATATTTGGTTTCAAATTAAGGTTAAAGTACATCAGTAATAAATGTTTATATTTTTAACTGGACTTTCTTTTGACATCTCTGGACATTTCTATGCAGAGAAAAGCTTACTATTACAGACATGATTTTCTTTTAGTGTAATGTTGGACTATATAATAGACTCTGAGGTTTTATACCTACTCAAAATGATTTGGTTCTTTAGTTTTCATCCATGTAATAGCTGAGAGACTTCATGTTTTCCTTTATTGTACTGCCCTGAAAATGGATGCCCATAGCTTGTAGAGGCCATATGAGTTCCAGAAACTCATATTGACAATTTATTCCATTTCGAAAATGAAGTTCACTTGTTTCCAAATGTAAAAGGTGTGAGTTTGTCAGATTAGATGTCTGAAAGGGAATATTGCTAGACAAATTCACACTATCACTATTGAAAAGAAATCATATCAGGTCCTCCTTAATGGTGCTTCAATAATATGTCGCAGTGACTCGGAGTATTAAAGTAAAGTAAAGGCATTTTCTTTCTTTAGAGTAACAAATAGATTAATCAGTGGAACTCTTCCTGACTACTGTTCAGGCTCAGCATGTGAAAGGCCTGAGTTGTGATGACAGGCTGCCTGAGCAGATAGAGTAATCCGATGGGTCAGGGAAGTGAACTTTAAGAGAACTCTAAGGCTGGGGCGCCTGGGTGGCTTAGTCGTTTAAAAGCGTCTGCCTTTGGCTCAGGTCATGATCCCAAGGTCCTGGGATCGAGCCCCGCATTGGGTTCCCTGCTCATTGGAGAGCCTGCTTCTCCCTCTCCCTCTTCCTGCCGCTCTGCCTATCTGTGCTCTCTGTCTCTCTGTCAAATAAATAAATAAAATCTTTAAAAAAATAAAAGAACTCTAAGGCATTTCTGAGTCCAGTATTTGCACATTTGCTAAACATGAGACTGTAGTTCTCACATGCAGGTGATTCAGTATTCTGGTTTTTCCAAAGCAGTCCCAGTTTGGAACAGAAATTAAACGCTCATCTTACTGCTAATCATAAAATTTGAAATGACAATAATGAGGTAGTAGATTCAGAAAACTTTGACAAATCAGATTATTACATAAGGAAAAGAAATAAGATTAAAACCTTCTGGTCTGTGTTTTTTTTTTATAGTGTATTTTTTTTCCTGCTCACATAAATGAAAGTTTCATTGTGTTCTAAACTAAGTATTTTTTTATAGTAGCAATTAGAGAAACACTTCTCTTCTGCGTCTCATGCTCTCTGGCAACAAGTTATGGCAGGATAGGAGCAGGAGTGAGAAGGAAAGTATAATTTAAAATCCTTCTGACACAAAAGGGCTGAACTCTAGTCCATGGCCATTACAGAGGCTCTTATTTTTCACAGCAGCCCATAGATAATGAACCTGCTAATGATGACTTAATACACTGCTATTAGAAAGCTCTGAATGATGGGTAGGATAGTCTTAAGAGAGGATTGTTTCACTAAGAAATGCAACTTAACAGTGAGAATCAACACCATCACTGTTACTGAATGAGATTAAACTAAACATGATTAATTTTGAAACTAGCAGCATCTATCACAGTACTTTTCCAGCACTATTTATTGATTTGTCAGTTTCTGTAACTCTTAGAGGCAAGCTCTTGTCACTGAGTAACTGATGTTCCGTCTACCAATTTTATAAAGAATCATCTCATGATCCTCCTCTGGATGGGGACAGACCACATCAATTGGAATTAGTACCATCAGTGTAAAAAGGATTACTTAGCCTTTTGCTTGGTAGGATTATGCCAGTATCTTTTTGAATTGCTCAATTTTATGCAAGATATAACATACAATTAGGAATTGTTAGTAATTGCTATGGCTTCTTGAGTGTTTCCTTGTGGTAGGCGTATCACTAAGGGTTTTTTACTCATTTAATCCTCAGGACAACAATAGATGGTAGATACTGTTATTTTGTATCATAATTGTTATTAATATCATCCTCATATCCATTACATAGAAAATAAAACAGGCTTATTTTTTTATTTTTTAATTTTTTTTTAAATTTCATTTACTTGTCAGAGAGAGAGAGAGAGTGCACAAGAGGGGGTGGGCAGCAGGCAGAGGGAGAAAGCAGGCTCCCCACTGAGCAAGGAGCCTGATGATCCCAAGACCCTGGATCATGGCCTGAGCTGAAAGCAGACGCTTAACCAAGTGAGCCACCCAGGCATTCCAATAAAACATGTTTAAAGAGATTAAACAATGTATCTTTTGGAGGAAATGCATATTTATTTACTAATATATAATAATGCAAAAAAATAATGCATAGAGTGAGTTTATTTCCCATTCTCCTCAATCCATCCAAGAATAAGTGCAGAATATTAGAACCAAGCATAGCATTCTTTATGTACAACAAAGAAACAAGGAAACAAACAAATAAATAAGCTCTTTCTATAACATGTGATTAAATTTCAGACACTGTGAGGAATTTATTTGCAAAGATCATTCACTGGTTAAGCAACCAGTTTCTAATTGGAGAGAAGGGCAATTTATATATAATGCATTGTTCATCTCTTTCCCTCCTTCAAAATGAAAGAAGATAATCAATGATTGTGAAAATCTATGGCAAAATCCACAGCCATGTCTTCATAGTCAATCCAGAATTATTCTTCCCCAAAGTAGGGCATGTCACAATTTGATGCTTAGCTCATGAGGTAGAGATGTAAACCTCTTCTTAGGAAATGGCAAAAACAAATGTTTGCTTCAGAGATCCTCAGAATTACTACAGCTCATTATCTGGGGAAATAGAATGTTTCATTTAATCACTCCAGGGAGGAAGGTGACGTCATGTGCGTGCATGCGCACACATGGACACATCCTTACTCTGGGCTCCAGAGGCTGGTGCAGACTATTCTGAGGTTGTGGGGTCAGCAGGGAAGCGTGTTCAGTGGGCCAGTTAGGAACCTTGCAGGAAGCCAATACTATAAGAATTAGTAAAATAAGCACGGAGAGACAGTCTGGACATTCAGGTAAAATGCTTATTATGGACAAAGAAAAAGAAGAGAGAAATCAAACCTAACAGCGAAGTTCACAGAGCTTGCAGAATGTCAGGAAGTGGAGGCAAGAAGAATGACTTGGAAGTGTATCGATATGTGAAGGAAAGTTATTTTCACTCCTGAAACCTCCCTCAAAATACTTTAGAACTGTATTCTTAAAATATGGGCGCTCCCTTACTCTAGTTAAGTATTAAAAATGCAAAAGATATGCTATCACCATTATTTTATTATACTGATAAAATTACGTAGACAATCATTTCTCTGAAATATTACTGAACTACTTTATTCCAATGCTACTGACATTTCTATATTCATATCTTAATCACTGGCTTCATTTTGCATGTTTTAATTTATTTGTAAAAAAATAATTTTTACAGTTTCAATTCTCTGAACCTTTTAGATGTTGGCACATAATAAACAGTTCTTCTTGATACATGTATGACTTCTTTCCCAAGACCCTTCCTTGTCCAAGCAACTTCCCATGCAAGAATGAAGGTGGCAAATCGCAGACGCCCTGTCTGTCTCTCTCTTTCACACACATTTTATTCTAGTTCATCATGTAAGTGAGGGAAAAAAACAAAAGCTAGAAGTTTGGTTGAAACACAACCATGGGGGCAATGATCTACTTTTTTGTTTTTATAGACTCATTAAAAGCTCTTTTCAGCATCAAAACTGAAACTTTTCTGCACTTTGTATATATTTACATAGGTGATATTTATGCCATTTAATACGTTATATATTATATGATACCAGTGAAAACTTTTCTGTTAGATTCAGCATATTTACTATATTCTAACTGGGCTTGTCTGCTTCCTTGAATGAAACCTGAATAGCAAATATAAACCATGTCCCTTTGCTTTATGTCTTATACTCCTGAATCCACTGTCTGCAGTGTAACAGCAGTGATTTATCTACAATATGAAATTGGCCTTATTACCCTTCTATTGAGCATGTCTGTGGCTCCATCGTGATCATCCACATGACTTATAACATGTCCTTTGTATCATGGTCCTGGCCTGTTTCCCTGGCCTTACTTTCTAGCACTCCCCAACTTGATGTTTATATTATAATAGTATAGATTAGCTATGGGTTTTATGATTGCCTACATTTACTCATGTTTTCCCCTTTGCCTGAAACATAATAGTCCCTAACATTTACTTACCAAACTCATTACCTACATTTAGGTTTATGTTAGATATTGTGTCCTCCAAAAAGACATTCTCAATCTAGTAGACTGGACTGACTTTAAATGGTGCCACCTTTTTCCTTTTTCAAAATTGTCTCTTTATGGGTTTCTTTTTTTTTTTCCTTAATTTGGCAAATTCCTTGCTGGGAGAGCAAATGTGTCTTTCATCTTTGTATGCTCATCACTGAGCATTGTGTCTGGCAGACTTAGGTGGTAACGCATATTTGTTGACATGAAATAGCCAAAATTTATCATGAAATCAGAATCAGAATTTTGTCTCAAGTTTGGGCATTAACAAAATACTCTTGCATTATTTTGAAATTAGGTAATCAATAAAGCAGTTAGATAGGCTAGATTTCTCCAGTGATCATAAGTCCATACCCTGGTCTCTCTTGACTGCTTTTAGGCCATTCATTCATTCATTCATTCTTTGATTCTATATCTGTTATTTATGTAACTTCTGAGGGTGGGGTCTTGTTTCATAACTGTAACCAGTTTCTACCAGGAATTCACTTCCAGGATACTGATATATTTAAACCCTTCTTCCTTAAGTCTGTAAGGGCATGGACAAGAACATTGCGATCTATGGTACTGAGATACTGCTGTCTGGTGCACTATTTATTTATCCTAGGGGAGGCTACTCTCGCTGGAGTTTGCTTGCAACACATTCCATCAATTGTCTTACTTAAGAAGGTCTCTGCTCCTGCTTTGGGGTTGACCAGGCTTGCCTGCCACATGAAATAGCTCTTAGGTCAATAGCTTAAGTGGGTAGCTCAAGGCCCAATTCCATTCATCACCTACAGAGATCAGCAGTTAGGAGTGCACCAAGTGCAGCCACAGGGCTCCATATTTCTTTTTTTTTTAAATGTTGTTTTTTTTTTTTTTAAGATTTTATTTATTTATTTGAGAGAGAGAATGAGAGAGAGAGCATGAGAGGGGTGAGGGTCAGAGGGAGAAGCAGACTCCCTGCTGAGCAGGGAGCCCGATGCGGGACTCGATCCTGGGACTCCAGGATCATGACCTGAGCCGAAGGCAGTCGCTTAACCAACTGAGCCACCCAGGCGCCCATTTTTTTTTTTTAATGATTTTTTATTTATTTATTTATTTATTTATCTTTTTTTTCATATTTCTTATTATAAACATGTTGAAACCCTTTTAGCATTGGCTCAAAGAAGCAGGTACGTATAGCATCATGAACTCAGTTCTATTTTCTTAGCAGGATTGTCCACTTTCTTTTTTATTTTTTTTTAAGATTTTATTTATTTGACAGAGAGAGAGAGATAGGGAGAGCAGGAACACAAGCAGGAGGAGGGGTAGAGAGAGAAGCAGACTTCCCGCCGAGCAGGGAGCCCAATGTGGGGCTCCATCCCAGGACCCTGGGATCATGACCTGAGCCGAAGGCAGACACTTAACTGACTGAACCACCCAGGCACCCCGTCTGCTTTCTTTTTTCTAAGGTCTCATATATATCTCCTGATTTTCCATTCCCTAAGAGTCGGGCCTCAAATGCCTGCATGCTCCCTCAGGATGGTGGGTAAAAACTAAAGAATTAGGAAACATGGCGATAATTCCAAAATTTCATATTATCCTATCCTACCATCTAAGGCATTGTCTCTATCAAGATCAGCTCTGCATATCACATATTTCTGCAAGATATCAGTGCAGTCTGAATTCTAATAATGACTCTGGGTAATGTTTAATCAATAGAATCATCTTTAACTTTCATGTATAGAGATATTACCTGTTTCAATTAGACTACTAGTTCCTTGAGGACAGGGACTAAGTTTGATATTATTACATGTTCTTCATTAATGGCTACTAATGGAGATTTTGACTAAATACATATTTACTAACTTGGTTCTTTTAAAAAAGATTATCTGATATTGTTTAATATGGCTGAAATCTGAGACTGGTTCATGGATTCCTATAAATGCTTCCAATATCTGATATTATAACCCAGTATTCTCAAATATACATGTGGACGATTTCAGGAAGTGATGTGACTATGGTTTCACATCTTTGTATACTTTGAACACATTTTTTTTTTTTTATTTTTTTTTTAAAGATTTTATTTATTTATTTGAGACAGAGAGAATGAGATACAGAGAGCATGAGAGGGAGGAGGGTCAGAGGGAGAAGCAGACTCCCTGCCGAGCAGGGAGCCCGATGCGGGACTCGATCCCGGGACTCCAGAATCATGACCTGAGCCGAAGGCAGTCGCTTAACCGACTGAGCCACCCAGGCGCCCTGAACACATTTTTATCCTTTCTTATTCTTTGCCACTATGAGCAAGTGGGAATGACCTAAACATTTTCATAATTGATTGTGCACGAGACCCATTAAAATTCAGTAGCACTATAAAAATCATTTGGACACTTAAACTTATTAGTTTTTATAGAGAAAGCAGTTATTATTATGTTAAGTACCAAAGCCAGAAAATGTTTGGTGAAAAAAATACGTTTTATTTCTTAAAATGTTTTTTACTTAAAAACTATCTGTGGAGGAGAAGTTCTTAAAAGGCTTCCACCCCGAAAATATGTGAGCATATCTACATATATTAGCAATTTGCTCATATTTGAGGGAATTTTAAAGATGTTAAAAATACTCAAGTATTGGACACCTGGGTGGCTCAGTTGGTTAAGTGACTGCCTTCAACTCAGGTCATGATCCTGGAGTCCCAGGATCGAGTCCCGCATTGGGCTACCTGCTCAGCGGGGGGTCCGCTTCTCCCTCTGATCCTCTTCCCTCTTGTGCTGTCTCTCATTCTCTCTCTCTCAAATAAATTAAAATCTTTAAAAAAATACTTAAGTATCAAATCTTGATGTCTAATCTATTCACTATTACAACTATTGATAAAGCGTTGCTATTTAGAGTGAATTTGTTTTAAAAACTTATGGATTTTTATTTAAATAAGACGCATTTCAAGCTGGAGTTCTGTGTAAATGTCTCTTATTCATTATTCTTTCACTTATTACTGTCTGAAAGGAATCAAGCCTCACTTATCATCAAAAGTAGCAGCTCTTGGGGCGCCTGGGTGGCTCAGTCGTTAAGCGTCTGCCTTCGGCTCAGATCATGATCCCAGAGTCCTGGGATCGAGCCCCGCATCAGGCTCTCTGCTCTGCGGGAAGCCTGCTTCTCCCTCTCCCACTCCCCCTGCCTGTGTTCCCTCTCTCACTGTCTCTCTCTGTCAAATAAATAAATAAAATCTTTAAAAAAAAAAAAAAGTAGCAGCCCTAAGTAATATAATTTATTATAATATTGCAAATGTATTATTATTAGTAAGTCCTATTTTAGTCATCATCTCTTCAGCTTCATCTCTCCACACTCCTCTTTCAAACTCAATTTTAGCCGTTACTCATTTTTTCATTCCTATAATAAACTCTTCTCCCTACGCCCCTGGTTTAACATCACCTTTCACATTTGCAAGGAAATTCATTGTGTTGTAGGGTGTATCTTGCCTTCAGCTGCTCCCTCCCTTCCTCACATATCACACACAAATCAAGTCCTAGTTGGTGTGCGGACTCCATAAGGATTCTAGAAGGTACCATGGGAGCGCATCCTCTGAAACCTGGGCAAAGAAGGATTTCTTAAAGGCAAGCCAACAGCACTAACCATGATGAAAAGGTAGATAAATTGTTCTTTATTAAGGTTAAAAATGCTCATCAAAATATATAATTAAGATAGTGAAAAGACATTTCATAGAGTGGAAAGATATATTTGTAAGACATATAACCAAAAAGGTCTCCTATAAAGAATATATAGGGTACTCCAACATGTCAATAAGAAAATTGCAGACAACTGGAGAGGAGTGGACAAGAGACTCCCTCTACAACCTCATGAGGGTGCTATTCTAATGGGCAGCAAACTTAGGAAAAGGAGCCCAAATCTCTGAGGAAAGTGCAAATTACCACTGTAACTGGGTACCACTACACACCTGTGAGAAGGGCTAAAATGGAAAGAAAAGTAACACAAAATAATCGTAAGGGTGTGAATAATTCAGGATTTTCAAAGACCGCTTCTAGTATAAAAGTTTGAATTCCCTTGAAAGAATGGTTTGACATTATCTTCTAAATATAAATCAATGCATATAACTAGGATATCAAAATTTCACTCCTAGGAAGATAGTCCTCCTAACAGAACCAAAATATCAGTGTATTTTTAGAATTGTTTAAATAGCCCCAAACTGGTAACAACTCAAGTAACCATCAATAGTAGAATAAATGAATAAATTGTGGTAAGTAAAGAATATCCACTAGTCTCCCCCTATTGATAAGGGGTACAGTCCAAGACCCCCAGTGGATGCCTGAAATCATAGGTATTACTGAGTCCTGTATATGCTATTTTCCCATACATGCATACCTATGATAAGGTTTAATTTATAAATTAGACACAGTAAGAGAATAACAGTAACTAATAATAAAATAGAACAGATATAACAATATAGTCTAGTAAAAGTTATGTGAATGTGATCTCTCTCTCAAAATATTTTATTGTACTGTTTTCACCTTTCTTTTTGTGATGATCTGAGATGCTGAAATACTGATAATAGATGTGAAATACTAGCAATGAGATGAAGTGAGTGGAATACGTAGGCATTCTGATGTAGTGTTACATGACTAATAACCTTCTGGCAATATGGCAGAAGGAGGATCCTCTGCTTCCTGACTGTGATCGACCACGGGAAGGTGAGATCGCATGTAAGGGGGACCATGGGATAGCCACAGATCATAGTACAGCTAAACGAAGAGTATGGATTGATCTCACTAGCAAACATTGAGCAACATTAGCCACACACACACACACACACACACACACACACTGCTTTATACCATTTCCAAAAACAGAGAAAATTATTCCATGCTATATGGATTGATCTCACTAGCAAACATTGAGCAACATTAGCCCCCCC
>NC_058408.1:71630665-71636204 GCF_002201575.2 Neomonachus schauinslandi
GGGCTAATAGTATTTTTCTTTACCTCTATGATGTTTTTATAAGTATGTTCATACTTCGTTAATGTACTTATCCATACTCTAAAATTTATACATTTTTGTAAAGTATGCTGAATTAGATTTCTTCAGAGAAACAACTGGATGGATGGATGGATGGATGGGTGGGTGGATGGATGGATGGATGGATAGATAGATAAAAGAGGAGATTTACTGTAAGAATTGGCTTACAAGGTTACGGAGGCCAAGAAATCCCATGAACTACTGTCTGCAAGCTGGGGAGCCAAGAAAGTCAGTGGTGTATTTGAGTTTGAGTCCAAAGGCCTAAGAGTTGAGGGGCCAGTGGTTTGAGTCCCAGACTGAGTCCAAAGGCCTGAGAACCAGGAGCGCTAGTGTCTGAGGGCAGGACAAGGTGGGCGTCCCAGCAGAGCAGACAACACAGATTCGTGCTTCCTTCATTCCTCCACCTTTTTCCTCTACTCAGGCCCTCAGAGGATTGCATGGCGTCCACCTTGCATTGATTTCTATAGACTTTACTCAGTCTACTGATTCGAATTCTCATCTCTTCCAGAGACACCCACATAAACACACCTAGAAAAGAATGTTTTACCCTCTGTCTGGGCATTCCTCAGCTCAGTCAAGCTGACATAAAATTAACCATCACCTATTACTGTGTGATTAAAGTATGTAATATTTAAATGGTTTAGAATACTTTTAGGTCCAGTGAAACCAATATTATCACCTGCAGTTAGTATGAATTTAAATTGGTAGGAATGTTTATGAGGGGAATCATGCAATGTGTATAATGAATATAGAAACAATAAGAATAAACTCTATTTTTAAGAATTTCTCTAAAAATGTTATTGCTACACTGATATTTATGACTAAGAATGTACATCACAGTATTACTTGATAGAGGTAGTCATTCCTGTCTTTAAAAAATGACACCATTATCCTACTGAGATTTCAAGCCCTAAACCTGTAAAGCATTTTGGTGTGTGTGTGTGTGAAGCATTCTTATATCCCACATCAATTACTCCCAGAACTATTCTATTCTTGTTTGGTACCCAGTACAAACCTGGTCACTACCCTATTCTCTCCTCATCTCTAAACTTCCCTGTTTCCACCCCACACTTCCTGATATCCAGTCTTCAAATGATTGGTCTTATAAAGATGCATGACATAGAGGCATCTGGGTGGCTCAGTCAGTGAAGCATCTGCCTTTGGCTCTGGTCATAGTCCCAGGGTCCTGGGATCAAGTCCTGCGTTGGGCTCCCTGCTCAGTGGGGAGTCTGCTTCTCCATCTTCCTCTGCTGCTCCCCCTGCCTGTGCTCGCTCTCTCTCTCAAATAAATAAAGAAAATCTTAGGGGGAAAAAAAAGATGCATGACATGATATATTTCCATGCATATCCACTTTGTGCAAAAAGAAGTGCTCCAGTATAAAGTAACCCTCTTGGCAGTCTCAATGTTCTTATTTTCCTTCTATGAATGATTACTATCTGGATTTCCATTTATCTTCTGGTTTGATTTCTATCTTTGCCATTGAATATGGGCTCTCTGGGAATAGAGTAATCTCAGTGCCATAAAAGAGAAGGAAAAGATGATAGTTTAGATCCAATCAGAATGTCAACAGAAGGAAAAGATGATAGTTTAGAACCAACAGAATGTCCAAACATAGTGCATTTAAGGTTTTAGATAAAAAATTATATAGGCATTAAGAAAAGTTTAAAGGTGAAAATTTCTTCACACAGAAAAAGATTCAGTGTCTTATTTTCCTCTCTAAACCAAAATGAAAATTTAATGAACTATTTAAGGATTTTACTGAGGGCAAAGCTGATTTTTATATCTTCATGTTGTTTACTTGTCTTCAACTACATAAATACCAAATTTACCAGTAAAATACCTTTATAAAATTTCAAAAGACAGAGAAATTAATGAGTATATATCCCCATTAAGATGTTAAATTGTATAACACTCCAGGTATATTATTAGAATACATTAAGAATTTATGTAAATTTTATATATATATATATGCATTTATATTTTTTTCCCCATAACATTCAGTATAGGATATGCTGGCAAAAATTATAGTACGATGAGAATTGCATGAGGCTGTTTCTGTTTCTAAGGCTGTTTCCCATCCTGTCCCTGTCACCCTCCACTTGCTCTTCTGTCGGCCACAAGTTAGATACGTAAGAACTACTGAACTCTACTTTCAAAGGTGAGCTAGGCCTGCAGTTAACATTAACATCATGATGTGGTAACAACACTCACCAGCCACATGGAGCACGTGCAGACGTGCTTTCCTTCACAGCTCTTGTTACTGCTGGTTATATTCATTTAGGATAGGGCCTTTATGATGGAATTTACTGGACGTTCAAGGTCATAGCACCTTGATGACTTTTATTCTGAAAGGTGGCAATTTTTTCCTTCTGCAACATAGGAACTAATGATTTGATGAAGATGTATAGTACTATTTCTTTTCTTTTACAGGTGGCCTATATTTCAAAATTCTCAAATTATGTCACAAAACTCATCATTTAAAGGTAGCCAGCAGCATCATTGGGGCAGCTTCTGAAATATATGAATGTATTATATTGTCTGAAGCTTATTTTTAATGCTTTGTCCAAAACCCTATTACCCCTTCAGGGATGAAAACTTTTTTTTTTTTAATTCTTTTTTTAAAATCCCCATACATTACATCATTAGTTTTTGATGTAGTGTTCCATGATTCATTGTTTGTGCATAACACCCAGTGCTCCATGAAGAACGCACCCTCCTTAATACCCATCACCAGGCTAACCCATCCTCCCACCCCCCTCCCCTCTAGAACCTTCAGTTTGTTTTTCAGAGTCCATTGTCTCTCATGGTTTGTCTACCCCTCCGATTTCCCCCCCTTCAACCTTCCCCTCCTGCTCTCTTCTTCTTCTTCTTCTTTTTTTTTTTCTTAACATATATTACATTATTTGTTTCAGAGGTACAGATCTGAGATTCAACAGTCTTGCACAATTCACAGCGCTTACCAGAGCACATACCCTCCCCAGTGTCTCTCACCCAGCCACCCCATCCCGCCCCCCCCCCCCCACTCCAGCAACCCTCAGTTTGTTTCCTGCGATTAAGAATTCCTCATATCAGTGAGGTCATATGATACATGTCTTTCTCTGTTTGACTTATTTCACTCAGCATAATACCCTCCAGTTCCATCCAAATCATTGCAAATGGCAAGATCTCATTCCTTTTGATGGCTGCATAATATTCCATTGTATATATATACCACATCTTCTTTATCCGTTCATCTGTCGATGGACATCTTGGCTCTTTCCACAGTTTGGCTATTGTGGACATTGCTGCTATAAACATGGGGGTGCACGTACCCTTTTGGATCCCTACTTTTGTATCTTTGGGGTAAATACCCAGTAGTGCAATTGCTGGATCATATGGTAGCTCTATTTTCAACTTTTTGAGGAACCTCCATACTGTTTTCCAGAGTGATTGAACCAGCTTGCATTCCCACCAACAGTGTAGGAGGGTTCCCCTTTCTCCACATCCCCGCCAACATCTGTCATTTCCTGACTTGTTAATTTTAGCCATTCTGACTGGTGTGAGGTGGTATCTCATTGAGGTTTTGATTTGGATTTCCCTGATACTGAGAGATATTGAGCACTTTTCCATGTGTCTGTTGGCCATTTAGATGTCTTCTTTGGAAAAATGTCTGTTCAGGTCTTCTGACCATTTCTAAATTGGATTCTTTGTTCTTTGGGTGTTGAGTTTGATAAGTTCTTTATAGATTTTGGATACTAGCCCTTTATCTGATATGTCATTTTCAAATATCTTCTCCCATTCTGTCAATGTCTTTTGGTTTTGTTGACTGTTTCTTTGCTGTGCAAAAGTTTTTATTTTGATGAGGTCCCAATAATTCATTTTTCCCCTTGCTTCCCTTGCCTTTGGTGATGTTTCTAGGAAGACGTTGCTGTGGCCAAGGTCAACGAGGTTGCTGCCTGTGTTCTCCTTTAGGATTTTGATGGACTCCTGTCTCACATTGAGGTCTTTCAACCATTTGGAGTCTATTTTTGTGTGTGGTGTAAGGAAATGGTCCAGTTTCATTCTTCTGCAGGTAGCTATCCAATTTTCCCAACACCATTTGTTGAAGAGACTGTCTTTTTTCCATTGGACATTCTTTCCTGCTTTGTCAAAGATGAGTTGACCATAGAGTTGAGGGTCCATTTCTGGGCTCTCTATTCTGTTCCATTGATCTATGTGCCTGTTTTTGTGCCAGTACCATACTGTCTTGATGATGACAGCTTTGTAATAGAGCTGGAAGTCCGGAATTGTGATGCCGCCAGCTTTGCTTTTCTTTTTCAACATTCCTCTGGCTATGCGGGGTCCTTTCTAGTTCCATACAAATTTTAGGATTATTTGTTCCATTTCTTTGAAAAAAGTGGATGGTATTTTGGTGGGGATTGCATTGAATGTGTAGATTGCTCTAGGTAGCATTGACATCTTCACAATATTTGTTCTTCCAGTCCATGAGCATGGAACGTTTTTCCATTTCTTTGTGTCTTCCTCAGTTTCTTTCATGAGTATTTTATAGTTTTCTGAGTACAGATCCTTTGTCTCTTTGGTTAGATTTATTCCTAGGTATCTTATGGTTTTGGGTGCAATTGTAAATGGGATCGACTCCTTAATTTCTCTTCTGTCTTGTTGCTGGTGTATAGGAATGCCACTGATTTCTGTGCATTGATTTTATATCCTGCCACTTGACTGAATTCCTGTATGAGTTCTAGCAGTTTTGGGGTGGAGTCTTTTGGGTTTTCCACATAAAGTATCACATCATCTGCAAAGAGTGAGAGTTTGACTTCTTCTTTGCCAATTTGGATGCCTTTGATTTCTTTTTGTTGTCTGATTGCTGTGGCTAGGACTTCCAATACTATGTTGAATAGCAGTGATGATAGTGGACATCCCTGCCATGTTCCTGACCTTAGGGGGAAAGCTCTCAGTTTTTCCCCATTAAGAATGATATTCACTGTAGGTTTTTCATAGATGGCTTTTATGATATTGAGGTATGTACGCTCTATGCCTATACTCTGAAGAGTTTTGATAAAGAAAGGATGCTGTACTTTGACAAATGCTTTTTCTGCATCTATTGAGAGGATCATATGATTCTTGTTCTTTCTTTTGTTAATGTATTGTATCACATTGATTGATTTGTGGATGTTGAACCAACCTTGCAGCCCAGGGATAAATCCCACTTGGTCATGGTGAATAATCCTTTTAATGTACTGTTGGATCCTATTGGCTAGTATTTTGGTGAGAATTTTTGCATCCATGTTCATCAGGGATATTGGTCTGTAATTCTCCTTTTTGATGGGGTCTTTGTCTGGTTTTGGGATCAAGGTAATGCTGGCCTCATAAAGTGAGTTTGGAAGTTTTCCTTCCATTTCTATTTTTTGGAACAGTTTCAGAAGAATAGGTATTAATTCTTCTTGAAATGTTTGGTAGAATTTCCCTGGGAAGCCATCTGGCCCTGGGCTTTTTTTTGGGGGG
>NC_058408.1:71636214-71789522 GCF_002201575.2 Neomonachus schauinslandi
TCTGATAGCCTGTGTCTTTTGATTGGGGCATTGAGCCCATTTACATTCAGGGTAACTATTGAAAGATAGGAATTTAGTGCCATTGTATTGCCTGTAAGGTGACTGTTACCGTATATTGTCTGTGTTCCTTTCTGGTCTATGTTGCTTTTAGGCTCTCTCTTTGCTTAGAGGACCCCTTTCAAGATTTCCTGTAGGGCTGGTTTTGTGTTTGCAAATTCCTTTAGTTTTTGTTTGTCCTGGAAGCTTTTTATCTCTCCTTCAATTTTCAATGACAGCCTAGCTGGATAGAGTATTCTTGGCTGCATATTTTTCTCATTTAGTGCTCTGAAGATATCCTGCCAGTCCTTTCTGGCCTGCCAGGTCTCTGTGGATAGGTCTGTTGCCCATCTAATGTTTCTACCCTTGTAGGTTACATATCTCTTCTCCCGAGCTGCTTTCAGGATTTTCTCTTTGTCTGTGAGACTCATAACTTGTGCTATTAGATATTGGGGTGTTGACCTATTTTTCTTGATTTTGAGAGGGTTTCTCTGTGCTTCCTGGTTTTGATACCTGTTTCCTTCCCCAAATTAGGAAAGTTGTCTGCTATAATTTGCTCCATTATACCTTCTGCCCCCCTCTCTCTTTCTTCTTCTTCTGGGATCCCAATTATTCTAATGTTGTTTCATCTTATGGTATCGCTTATCTCTCGAATTCTGCCCTCGTGATCCAGTAGTTGTTTATCTCTTTCTCAGCTTCTTTATTTTCCATCATTTGGTCTTCTATATCACTGATTCTCTCTTCTGTCTCATTTATCCTAACAGTTAGCGCCCCCATATTTGATTGCACCTCATTAATAGCCTTTTTGATTTTGATTTGTTTAGATTTTAGTTCTTTTACTTCTCCAGAAAGGGTTTCTCTAATAACTTCCATGCTTTTTTCAAGCCCAGCTAGTATCTTTAAAGTGATGATTCTGAACTCTAGATCTGACATCGTACTAATGTCTGTATTGAGTAGGTCCCTGACAGTCAGTACTACCTCTTGTTCTTTTTGTTGAGGTGATTTTTTCTGTCTTGTCATTTCGTCCAGAGGAGAATAGATGAATGAGAGCACAAAATGCTAACAGGGTAACAACGTCCCCAGAAAATATACTCTAAACAAATCAGAAAAGACCTGAAGAAGGGGAAAAGAAAGGGAAAGAGAGAAAAAGGAAAAGAAAAAAAAAAAAGCAAAGATAAAGATAAAAACAAACAAAAACAGAACAAAAAAAAAAAAAACAGAATATGATCAAATATGATCAGGCTGGTACATAGATCAGTGCCACACACTAGATTTTTGGTGTATTTTGGTCTCTTAGAAGAAAGTGCCTCCCAAAATTTTAAAGAAAAAAAACTTACATATGTACAAAAATAAGGGTTGATATGATGAAGGGATGGAATATGACTAAAGGTGAAAAGTATAAAATAATTTTATAAAAGGAATTAATAAGAAGTTGTTTGAAAAAAGAAAGAAGTGGATTTAAAAAAAAAAAAAAAAGGAGAGAATATGATCAGGCAGGGGAGTAGGAAAAAACCATACAGTAGAGATTTAGGGTATATTTTGATCTGTTAGAAGAAACTATCTCAAAATTTTAAAGAGAGAACAACATATATATATGCCAAAAATATGAGTAACTAATATCAAGGGATAGAATATGACCCTAAAAATGAAAAATAAAAATGATTTTTAAAAAAAAGGGATTGGTAAGATGTTGGGTGAAAAAGGGGAAAAGAAACATTCAAAAAAAAAAAAAAGACAGTTAAAAAAAATTAACTTTGAAAGATTACAGAATCATGGTAAAAAAGCCATGGATTCTATGTGTAGTATTCCCCTAGCGCTGGAGTTCTGCTGTTCTCATTGATGGGTAAACTTGGTATTGCCTGGCTGTTCTTGTTGCTCTTCTGGGGGAGAGACCTGTTGCCGTGGTTCCCAAATGTCTTTGCTGGAGGTGGAGTTGCCCTGCCCTTGCCGGTCTGGGCTAAGTAATCTGCTCAGGTTTGCTCTCCGGAGGTATTTTTCTCTGCAAGCTTTCCGTACAGCTTTGGAGGCCGAGAGTGAAAATGGCGGCCTCCCAATCTCTGCCCCGGAGGAGCTGAGAACTCAGGGCCCCGCTCCTCAGTGCACCCCCAGAGAAAAGCCGTCAGTCACTCCCTTCTCCCCAGTCTCCAGCCGCACTCCGTGCTCACCCGGCCTGTGACCGCGTGTTTCTATCTCTGGCACCCGACCCCAGGTGGAGTCTCCAAACCCAGCAGATCCCTGCAGTGTGCTCCTGCACCTCTCCTCCCGGGTAAGGAAGTTGAGTCTCCCCGGATCTGCCGCTTGTTGTGTCCCTGCTGGAGGAGCAGTGGCCTGACTGTGTCATGGATCACGGTTTATGACAACCCCGAGCTGAGAGCCCGTGCCTCGGCTCCGTCTCTGCAGCCAGCTTCCCTGCTCTGATACCTGGGAGCTCTGCCACACTCAGACACCCCTGTTCTTTCTGTGACTCCGAGGGTCCTGAGACCACACTGTCCCGCGAGGGTTCCAACCCCTGCTTAGCCACTGGAGTGAAGTCCCTCAGTGGAGCTGACTTCTAAAAGTTACAATTTTGTGCTCCACGGCTCTATCACTTGCCAGAAGCAGCCGACAGAGGCCCCCTCCCCTGCCATCTATCCTCCCGAATATCGCCTCGGATTCACTTCTCCGCACGTCCTACCTTCCAGAAAGTGGTCGCTTTTCTGTTCAGAGAGTTGTTGCTATTCTTTTCTTCGATCTCCTGTTGAGTTTGTTCAGCATGGTTTGATCCCTATCCAGCTGAATTCCTGAGACCAGACGAAATCCAGATCTCCTACTCCTCCGCCATCTTGCTCTGCCCCCCAAGGAGCCCTTTCTTGAGTGCATGGGAAAGTCAGCATAATGATCGAAAGTAGCTTCAATAAGAAAGTTTTACACACACAGGACCAGCAGCAGTTAAAGAATGACTAGTCTCTCTATGCAAGAGAAACGGTGGCTCAGTGTCATGGAAAGAATGAGGAAAATACTAGCAGGTATTGGGGAAATGTTGGCTGTCCCGTGCCAGGCACTATGCTAGAACATTAATTTATCTATGATCTCCAAATTCACTGTGGCTCATCAGAGTAGCCATTATTGTCTTCATTTTACAAGTGATAAAATTTAGAATAAAGAATTAGGTTATCAGCAATTGATCAAACTTTTACAGCTTTTAAGTGACCTGGAGGTGACTTAATCCAGGTTCTGGCCAGCATCGCATTTGAAGATGTTTGCAATACCCCATGGATGACAAATATTCCATCTCACTCCCTTTCCCCTGGCAGATACAGCAAATAAATTAAGGCTTTTGTTTCTGCTCAACAACACACTCCCTTAAAATCCTTCTAAACACAGAATCTATATAGTCCTGACCAGATTTGACACAAATGATAGAACCTAAGGAAACATCCTGCCAAAACATGCCAAACATTCTTCTCTAATTTTCCTTGGATGGTTCTATGTCATTGGATCTATGAGTGATCTTTTAACTGTTTCAAGAAACTCATTTATATATTACTTGATCCCAACCCTTCAAATATTATCTTCCTTCCTAGTTTGCAGACTTGTTAATGTGTGTGTGTTTTGTTTTGTTTTGTTTCCAGCCCATGAAATCAATCTATCTGGGTGTGCTTTCTAGCCAAATGAATGTAAACTCGATTTCATTGCAATTCTCCATTTGGAAGTCTTTCCCTTTCTCTAGGTAACTTAAGTAGAGTGGGTGAAGGGATGATGATTCCAGATTAACATGGACCTATTTTTCCCCTTGATTCCTTCATGACTTTTAAACATCACTCTTCCCATATTAAGGTTTTCTTTCTAGATAAGTATTGAGTTAGGAGTCTCTCTGCCAAAGATAAGGAGAGGTACAGGATGCCACTCAATAGAGAAGTTAGCAAGTGGCCTAAATTGTATCTAAGTGTGGTACACAATAAGAAGTGACCAATAAATGGAAGAGGATGTTTATGTAAGGACCCTTTTTTTTCTTTCTCTTTCTTCCTTTGTTCCTTCGTTGCTTCATTTCTTCCTTCCTCCCTCCCTCCCTCTCTTCCTTCCTTCCTTTTTTGATATATCATGAGAAGTTATAAATGGAATGAACATAAGCATAAACATTTCTACAGAAAATCACAAGTGTGCAAAGATAGAAATATAAATATGTACATTTCCATATTCATAGCCTTCTACATAGTAGAAAATTAGAAACAACATAACTGTCTAATATAATGAGTTAAATAAAGTAAGTTGCATTCTCAATAGAATGATATACTTTCATTATTAGTGAAGATGTAAATTTATATATGGATATACCTGCAGATATATAAACTTAAATTTAAGAGGTCATGTTATGTGAACAAAAAGCAGAATATTTGGCACGATGTTATTATGAAGCCAAAACTATATATTTTTAAGACTTTCAAGAACACATAAATGATAACAGAGTTTAACTTTAAAATTTCAAGTGATTTACCCTTTTAATCCTATTTGATAACATGTGGGCACCAATTCTTATCTATCAAAAAGTCTCTTCTTATGTAATAACTACAGTAAAAACAAACAATAAAATGAAACAAAACTAATCCTTTCTGCATCCTGTAAGACAGCAGTTGACAGAGAGTAAAGAAGGGGGAAAAGATGTAGATAAACTATCCCCGTGACAGTTCACAACGATATCATTTTATGTAACTAGCTAAAAGATCTTGGAGTAGTCAAAACAAAACAAAACAAAACAAAATCATAAGAAATGACCATGTTGATGTAGAATTTAAAGTAGAAATTTAGTGTCAAAATTAAAATACTAAAATAGTTATTTATCAGAAATCATTTCTGTTAGGTGAGAAGTGAGTAGTGAGAAGGTTTAGCTTTCAGCTTCCAATACCATTTCCTACTTTCTTTTCCTCTGACATTCATAGCAGGCTTTAAATATATATATATATATATATATATATATATATATATATATATATACACATATATACATATTTTAAAATATTTTATATATAAAATATATATATATGTATATATGCATATATACATATTTTAAGATATTTTAAAAATATATTTGTTGCTAATTAATAAAGAAAATATGTTCCTGTAACTTACTGTATCTTAAAACTACAGCATTTATGGGGCGCCTGGGTGGCTCAGTTGGTTAAGCGACTGCCTTCAGCTCAGGTCATGATCCCGCAGTCCTGGGATCGAGTCCCACATTGGGCTCCCTTCTCGGCAGGGAGTCTGCTTCTCACTCTGACCCTCCCCCTCTCATGCTCTCTCTCTCATTCTCTCTCTCAAATAAATAAATAAAACCTTTAAAAAAAAAAAACTACAGCATTTATTGTCAATATAACCTATTTGGTAATTTTACAGGTTGTATTTAATGATACTTGTTTTATTATTTTCAACAATTTGATTAATTCATTTTTCATGTGTTAGCTTTGAGCACATTTCTCCCCAGTTCATTTTCCTTGCTTTGGAACAGAGAATGTGCCCCCTTATGATGCTTAGCTCATATGACATAGCAGGTTTATTAATTTATTTTGAGAATTCATTTAAAGTATTGGCTCATTTAGGGGCACCTGGGTAGCTCAGTCTGCCTTCCACTCAGGTCAGGATCTCAGGGTCTTGGGATTGAGCCCTACATCAGGCTCCCCGAGGGAGCCTGCTTCTCCCCCTCCTCCCTGCTTGTGCTCTTTGTCGCTATCTCTGTCTCTCTCTCAAATAAATAAAATCTTTAAAAAAAAATAAAGTATTAGCTCATTTATTTTTTATAATTATAAAGATTTTATTTATTTGAGAGAGAGCGTGCATGAGCAGGAGGAGGGGCAGGGGAGAAAGAAGCAGGCTTCCCGGGGCACCTGGGTGGCTCAGTTGGTTGAGCGACTGCCTTCGGCTCAGGTCATGATCCTGGAGTCCCTGGATCAAGTCTGACATCGGGCTCCCTGCTCGGCGGGGAGCCTGCTTCTCCCTCTGACCCTCCCCCCTCTCATGTGCTCTCTCTCTCTCATTCTCATTGTCTCAAATAAATAAATAAAATCTTTAAAAAAAAAAAAAAAAAAGAAGCAGGCTTCCTGCTGAGACTGGATCCCAGGACCCTGGGATCATGACCTGAGCCGAAGGCAGACACTTAACCGACTGAACCACCCAGGCACCCAGTATTGGCTCATTTATTCCACAGATTTTCTAAACATCAAAGATATTTTCTAAAAACATGAGCGAAACATTGAGTATTATTTTGGTATTGGCCATGTTGTATTTTACACTTTGCTCTTGTTATATGACATCCTTATAGTGCATCTTGACCCTTATTTGTGTCCGTATGTTCTTTTAAGTGGCATAAACCCTTCTAAAATTGACTATTATTTTCATTTCTATCCAGATCATTTATTTGTAGTCTCGAAGCATATCATCATAATAATATTAACACAAAAGTTAATTTTTATTGAGTTTATTTTATCGCTAAAACATTTATGTCTATAATTTAATTTTAACCCCTGAACTGTTAAAATTACTCCCAATTTTATGTGAGACAGCTGAAAATAGTTGAGCTTATGTCATTCAAAAAGGAAAAGCCTCACTGAATTTAAATTCATACTCTTAAATATGTTCCTTGGAGGAGAACTCTATTTCCTTGCCTCTGTTGTGCAATCTGTCATAACCATAGATGTTTTATTCCATAAACAGTCCAGGCTGGCTGGCAGTCACTGAGGTGTGAGAGTCAGCCCCAGTAAGGATCTTAGCATTGGCTCCTGTTCTGGGGGCATGAAACCTCCTCCACCCAAGACTCCCTGATCTGGGAAATTTTCAGTATCAAATTTATAC
The DNA here is from genome assembly GCF_002201575.2 of Neomonachus schauinslandi. Classification (NCBI taxonomy): domain Eukaryota; kingdom Metazoa; phylum Chordata; class Mammalia; order Carnivora; family Phocidae; genus Neomonachus; species Neomonachus schauinslandi. Next base: position 71,643,073 of record NC_058408.1, read on the forward strand.
ACTTTTTCTCTCCCCATACTTTTTCTAGAAAAAGGCGAGTAGTATAAAAACATGGATTTCCCTGAAAGTTCAGTGACTGGAAAAGGAAAACACTTTTAGAGCCTGTTTTCCCTTCAGAAACCAAGTTGGAGAATCAATTGTCCAACACCGCTGAAGGTCCCACTACTATTTTAATCGGATGGGCTGCAAAAAGAGTTTGATTCTTCTCAAAAGATTAAGAAACCCAGATCTCACAAAATGCTGCTAATTTAGGATATGATCATGTGTGTTTAAAAATAGAATTAACTAGTATACAGTGTTGTTGCAAAGTGGAAATCTTCTAGAGTTTGAATTGTACACTTCCTATCGAGAGCTCATTTACTTATATAAAGCAAGGTGTAACTATCAGGAAAGAAAAAGAACCTCAAATGTCAAGATTGTAATTCTTCCTGAATTATAAGAGATAAGGAGCAATGTCAGGATAAGAGTCACTTTCATTCATTCCCTTGAGTACTTAGTTTGTGTTTGTGTTTATGTTAAGTGTGTGGCATCATTATGCCATTTAAACTTTAGTAGACCATTTTTATTTTGCTGGTGCTGTCCCTGAGATTGGAGTTCTTACCTGATTGATGAGCTTATTATTTGGAGTTCTTCATCAGAGATGTTTGGAATTATTCTATTTTAATTTTAAGAGTAGCTTAGGCATATGACTTAGTTTAGAAATTATGGAAGTTATATTTCTATATCTCATGTCGCTGAAATCACAAGCTTTAACCATTTCTTATTTGCAGGCTATTTTCTGTGCATGAGCTGACTCAGTAAAGGTTAAATCAGAGAATAAGATGAAAGTTTAACCTAGTTACATTTCATCTACAAAGCATCTGACTTGAGAGGAAATCAAAACTTAAATTGCAGGGCGCCTGGGTGGCTCAGTCGTTAAGTGTCTGCCTTCGGCTCAGGTCATGATCCCAGGGTCCTGGGATCGAGTCCCACATCGGGCTCCCTGCTCGGCAGGAAGCCTGCTTCTCCCTCTCCCACTCTCCCTGCTTGTGTTCCTGCTCTCGCTGTCTCTCTCTCTGTCAGATAAATAAATAAAATCTTTAAAAAAAGAAAAATTGCAGAGAAGTTATTTTGATTTTTAGAGTTTAAATGGTAGAAGATGATTTGAATCTCTGAATTTTAGTAGAATTAAAATCCTGCTGGAAACAAGTGCATACTGTTTATGAGTTTAAAAAGCAGTGATGGATTCCATAGAAAATTGAATTTTTCATTGCTTTTTACTTCATGTATGCACATATAATCTCCACCTGTATGAATGTATGTATACACACGCACACATAGAGTGAATATATTTAGCTTAGTAAAAAGATGCAGAGGTAATGATTATAAATATATTCCTTGTGTGAGCTTGATCTAAATGAAGAAAGTAGTCTACAATTTCAGTTCAATGTATGCAGATGAATATACTAAAGCTAAAAGACACTATGAATCTTGCTTTAAAATTATTTGTTATTTCTTTCATAGCAGCAAGTAATTTGGGAACAAATAAAAGGTATTGGAGACATTTTATATTATCAGCTCTGAAATATAATTATTACCTTGAATTTCATATGAATTATAAACTATATTCCTCTTTTCTTGTAAAATTACTGAAGAATTACCTTTATGCACTTAATAGGTGAGGGACATACAATTTCTTTCTTTTTTTTTTTAATTTAGTGGCTTCTATGTTTCCCCCCAAAAAGGGTTGTAAAATCAGTTAAGCTAAATTTCTGAGTGGCTTTACCCCCAAGTAGAAAGCCTGCAGAAGGCATGGGTTTACTCTCCAAGCTATCAAACTGTTTACCTAAGTCTCATGGAAGAATTATAGGCAGGGTATAAAGAAAGTTCTTGTTCAGAAATACTATTTCCTTGAAGAATGATGTTCGTGTGTTCAGTGTCTATAAAATACAAAAATTTAGATGATCATGTTGTTGAAAAGCACTGTGTTGTCCTTAGTTTTCACTTCAGCACGCTCACCTCCATACCCCAAAGAGTGCTCGCCAGCTCCTGGTGCAGAAAGATTTCACAATGGGGAGCCTGGGTGGCTCAGTCATTAAGCATCTGTCTTTGGCTCGGGTCATGGTCCCAGGGTCCTGGGATCAGGCCCTGCATCAGGCTCCCTGCTCCAAGGGAAGTCTGCTTCTCCCTCTCCCACTCCCCCTGCTTGTGTTCCCCCTCTTTCTGTCTGTCTCTTTCATATAAATAAATAAAATATAAAAAAAAAAAAGATTTCACAATTGATAAATCAATGTCAAAGATCCTTCTGGACTTAAAATTTGTCAGTCATGAGGTTTATAATAGTTTAATATGAGGTTGTGGTATTGAAGGGAAATTACAGAATGCAATGGGTTCCCAGCTAAAGGTTTTTCCAGTTGAACAGTTAGAGTTACATCAGGAGAATTTCATGCCCTGAAAGCTTTTAGTGGCTACGGTCTCTACCAACCTGATCTAAAAAGTCACACAGCAAAGAAACATGCAGTAGATTATCACTCATTGACTCTTTTTCATGAACAGGATTATTTGAAGGCTTCTCCTAAGAACAAAATAAAATAAATCACTAAAACAAGGAGTATAGTGTTTTCCGAGACATAGTTACAAATCTAGACACTGAAGTGACTCCTTTTTCAACAAAGATGCAAGGATGTACAGGTTCTCTTATCTGAAATGTCTATTAAGAATCTTTTGTTACTACAAGTTGATTAGAAAAGCAGAATTCCCTCTTCTGCTGTGCACCATTATGAATCTGCTGCACGAGGGCATGAATTATTCTGTTTCTCATGGCCACCATACCCTATACCATCTCTCTCTGGACCATTTGCAAACCATGAGCATAGATCCCACCCCACCTGCTCAGAGGAACTCCTCTTCCTCGTGGGTAGAAGCTTGAAGGACAAACCTGGCCTTTTCCTCCTGATGATCCCACTGAACCTATTATCAGATTCTATGAAGGGGAGGAGTGTCTTATGTACCTGTTGCAGTACTTGGTATTCTAGAGGAAATGAGGTCATAAGCACAGCTTTGAACATTATAGATGGTTTTAAAAGTTAGTCGATGATCGGGGCGCCTGGGTGGCTCAGTCAGTTAAGCATCCTTCACTCAGGTCATGATCTCAGGGTCCTGAGATTGAGCCCCACCTTGGGTTCCCTGCTCAGTGGGAAGTCTGCTTCTCCTTATCCCTCCCCTCCTCTCTCTCTCTCTCTCTCAAATAAATAAATAAATAAATAAATAAATAAATAAAATCTTCAAAAAAAAAAAAAAGTTAGTCAATGATGTTAGCAGACCTGTAGAACTTTAGTTGATTGACTGATGATGATGATGATGATGATGGTGGTGGTGGTGGTGATGATTGATGATGATCATTTTGAGACTTACAACAGCTGAAAATGCATATTTCTAATACTCTGGCCGAGTCCCTGAGATCTTTGATAACAGACCCCACCACCATCTCCCCACACTATTCCCCCATAATTCCAGGTATATGCACACACGCACACCCATTTGCACACATGTGCATAGAGCTTCCAGTACCCAGTACCGTGAATGAACTGTTTCATGACTGGTTTTGATCACCCATTTTATTTTAACAGACATACACAGAGCTTCCAGTACCCAGTACCGTGAATGAACTGTTTCATGACTGGTTTTGATCACCCATTTTATTTTAACTGTGTATTAATTATGTATCACCATTACCCCAAATATAGCAGCCTGAAAAATCAAATACATATTCTTGCCACTACCCCATGGCTAGATGTCCTAGGAGTGGCCTGACTGGCTGGTTCTGGCTCCAGGCTGTGAACAGTGTTGCAGTCAAGCTGTTAGTTGTCACTGGGGTAAGTTCTGCTTCCAAGCTCACCCAAGTGACTGTTGGCAGGCCTCGGAAAATCTGCTTCCAGCCCCCTTCAGTAGTGTAGGGCAGGCCTCTGTTCCTCGCCATGTGGGACTATGCACAAGGCTGCTTCACGACCTGTCAGCTAGCTTGGAACAGTTTAAAAAATGAATTTCATGTTTTGAGAAAGTTCCCAGTAACTATACTCTCTGTTCCATCTATGATGATCTGGCCTCAACCTATTCTTCCAACCCGCTCACACCTAAATATCCAAAAGTCCAGTGAGGCATGTACTGCTTCCTGATCATACTGTGTTCTTCATACACCCATGTTTGTTTTTTTTTTGTGTGTGTGTGTGTGTGTGTGTGGCCTACAACCAATGCCAGATGTGTTCTTATCTGTCTGACCATGATTCACTCAACTTTCAAGAATATGCTCCAATACCACATATGCTGTGAAAGTTCTACCTACTGCCTTACCCCATCCAAAAGAATTTGTTTACATGTCCCCCCAGCACCCAAGGGTCTTGGTAACTATGTGTGTTATATCACATACTCTCTTATATTATTATTTGCCTGTTTAGTGAAGAACAGCACTAAGGCCAAGATTATATCTTCACTGCTATGGGCTCTGTGCCTAACATAGCCATGGGACTTAGTATTTGATGTTTTCCTTTTGGGATGGACATCATTAATATTGTTATTTCATAAATGGATGAATGATGGTAAAAATGTCAGGGAAATTCCAAATGTATTTATCTCCTCAATACTTTCTTCATCCCCTAATTGCTAACTTATGAAAAGGGCTTTCTGTGTCTAATAAGTTAATAAGGAAAGGGGTTACAACAAAATACAGGTTTTGTTCTAAAATTTGTCTGCTAGTATCTATGAACACTCATGAGTTAATAATGAATTATTGGTTTAGAGACCAACAGTTTCTATGAACACTTTACATAGTACTTAAGCTCTTTCCCTCTGGGAGTTTTGAATTTACCATACCTAAAAAAGACTGCTTTGTATTTTGATGGTTTAAGTGAATAATACAACATTTCCCATATGTGTTTGTGGAATTGCTTATATTACCATCAGTTAGGTCAGGTACTTAAAAATGAACTATTTTTAGCCTATTATATATGTAGATAAAGAAATACAAATACTAATATAGCAGGACTTTTGACGTTGTGGAAACCTTGTCTTGTAGTAAAAACAAACCAACAGCAACCTATTTAAGCCTATTATATATGTAGATAAAGAAATACAAATACTAATATAGCAGGAATTTTGAGGTTGTGGAAACCTTCTCTTGTAGTAAAAACAAACCAACAGCAACAACAACAAAACCCTAAATGTGATTAGAGGAGAAGAAAGATGTTTTAGAAACATTACTGAGAAAGCAGGAACTCAATCTGGTAGCTATAAAAATAGTGAATTACTCTTTAAGCAGTGGAAATTTAAGCAGCCTGAGATGCCTTTCCCAAGTCATCTGATGTAAAACAAACAAACAAACAAAAAAACACATTAATTTATTGTGCCTTTATGCACATTTTTTATGTTATGTTAATCAGCATACATTAATTACATCATTAGTTTTTGATGTAGTGTTCCATGATTTATTGTTTGCGTATAACACCCAGTGCTCCATGCAGTACGTGCCCTCTTTAATACCCATCACCAGGCTAACCTATCCCCCCACCCCCCTCCTCTCTAGAACCCTCAGTTTGTTTCTCAGAGTCCATAGTCTCTCAAGGTCCGTCTCCCCCTCCGATCCCCCCCCCTTCATTCTTCCCTTCCTGTTATCTTCTTCTTCTTCTTCTTCTTCTTTTTTTTTTAACATATAATGTATTACTTGTCTCAGAGGTACAGGTCTGTGATTCAACAGTCTTACACAATTCACAGCGCTCACCATAGCACATACCCTCCCCAATGTCTGTCACTCAGCCACCCCATTCCTCATACTCCCCACCACTCCAGCAACCCTCAGTTTGTTTCCTGAGATTAAGAATTCCTCATATCAGTGAGGTCATATGATACATGTCTTTCTCTGTTTGACTTATTTCGCTCAGTATAATACCCTCCAGTTCCATCCATGTCATTGCAAATGGCAAGATTTCATTCCTTTTGATGGCTGCATAATATTCCATTGTATATATATACCACATCTTCTTTATCCATTCATCTGTCAATGGACATCTTGGCTCTTTCCATAGTTTGGCTATTGTGGACATTGTTGCTATAAACATCGAGGTGCATGTACCCCTTTGTATCCCTACATTTGTATCTTTGGGGTAAATACCCAGTAGTGTAATTGCTGGATCATATGGTAGCTCTATTTTCAACTTTTTGAGGAACCTCCATACTGTTTTCCAGAGTGGTTGAACCAGCTTGCATTCCCATCAATCGTGTAGGAGGGTTCCCCTTTCTCCGCATCCCCGCCAAAATCTGTCGTTTCCTGACTTGTTCATTTTAGCCATTCTGACTGGTGTGAGGTGGTATCTAATGGAGGTTTTGATTTGGATTTCCCTGATGCGAAGCGATATTGAGCACTTTTTCATGTGTCTGTTGGCCATTTGGATGTCTTCTTTGGAAAAATGTCTGTTCATGTCTTCTGCCCATTTCTTGATTTGATCATTTGTTCTTTGGGTGTTGAGTTTGATAAGTTCTTTATAGATTTTGGATACTAGCCCTTTATCTGATATGTCATTTGCAAATATCTTCTCCCATTCCGTCAGTTGTCTTTTGGTTTTGTTGACTGTTTCTTTTGCTGTGCAAAAGCTTTTTATCTTGATGAAGTCCCAGTAGTTCATTTTTGCCCTTGCTTCCCTTGCCTTTGGCGATGTTTCTAGGAAGAAGTTGCTTCGGCTGAGGTCAAAGAGGTTGCTGCCTGTGTTCTCCTTTAGGATGTTGATGGACTCCTGTCTCACATTTAGGTCTTTCAACCATTTGGAGTCTATTTTTGTGTGTGGTGTAAGGAAATGGTCCAGTTTCATTCTTCTGCATGTGGCTATCCAATTTTCCCAACACCATTTGTTGAAGAGACTGTCTTTTTTCCATTGGACATTCTTTCCTGCTTTGTCAAAGATGAGTTGACCATAGAGTTAAGGGTCCATTTCTGGGCTCTCTATTCTGTTCCATTGATCTATGTGTCTGTTTTTGTGCCAGTACCATGCTGTCTTGATGATGACAGCTTTGTAATAGAGCTGGAAGTCCGGAATTGTGATGCCACCAGCTTTGCTTTTCTCTTGCACACTCTTAATACAAATAGTGACTGAAATCTTATAGATTTCCTCATTCACAGTGGCCACAAATAAATGCAGGCCTTGCTTTTCTTCTATATGGAGAGACCACCTGCTACTGCTGTGCCATATTTTCCTCATGAATTTTTCTTGTTGAAAAAGTAATTGCCTTTCATAGTTGCTTTAGAGGTGCTGCTTTCAGAGTTTAACTTCAGTGTAGTTCTTGAGTCGGAATGGAAAGTATAATACGGCCTAGCTGATCTCTGCATCACTGCTGACGAGTGACCCTAATGGCACACTCCACATTTTCTCCTTCGGGGAGGGGAGGAGCCTGCAAGTGCGTGGTCTGAGCACACTGCCCCACGCTCAGGTCATGATCCCAGGGTCCTGGGATCGAGCTCCATCTTGGGTTCCCTGCTCAGCAGGGAGTGTGCTTCTCCTCATCCCTCCCCTCTTCCCCCAACTCATGCTCTCTCTCTCTCTCTCTCTCAAATAAATAAATAAATAAATAAATAAATAAATAAATAAAATCTTCAAAAAAAAGTCAATGATGCTAGCAGAACTGTAGAACTTTAGTTGATTGATTGATGATGATGAAGATGATGATGATTGATGATGATGGTTTTGAGGGTTATAACAGTGAAAATGCATATTTCTAATACTCTGGCCAAATCCCTGAGATCTTTGGTAATAGACCCCACCACCATCTCCCCACAGTATTCCCCCATAACTCCAGGTATATGTCCACGCACACACACACGTTCACACATGTGCACGCACACACACATAAACACTGGATTTCATGTACTTATATTTTCCTCTAATTGTCTAGTGTGTTCAAGTTCCGTCTGCCCAATAGGAAGACAGTAAATTCCTAGAGGTGAGGCATCCAAAAGATTAACACTGAATTAAATAATAATCTGAAACTAAACAAACTACCTCACAGGTAGTTTCCTGAATTAAAATTTTTATCATTTTTGTGTAAAACTACCAAAACTTGATGTAATCTGTTGTGTGGTCATTGCTCCGTCTACTTGAATGTGATTTGAATATGCTAATAATTTGGGGATTTTTTCCTAAGATGATACATCAGGTGGATGAGTATCACAAAGTTGACACAACAAATTGAAATAGCTCTCATTTAAAGTTACAGTGCAGGGGCGCCTGGGTGGCTCAGTGGGTTAAGCGTCCGACTCTTGGTTTTGGCTCAGGTCATGATCTCATGGTCATGGAATAGAGCCCTGTGTGGGGCTGCTTGAGATTCTCTCTCTCTGCTCCTACTGCTTGTGCTCTCTCTCTCTCTCTCTAAAATAAATATTTGGGTCCTTTCTCTTTTCCTTTTGATAAGTCTGGACAGGAGTTTATCATTCTTCTTGATTCTTTCAAAGAACCAGCTCCTAGTTTCGTTGATCTGTTCTACTGTTCTTTTGGTTTTTATTTCATTGATTTCTGCTCTGATCTTTATTATTTCTCTTCTCCTGCTAGGTTTAGGCTTTATTTGCTGTTCTTTCTCCAGCTCCTTTAGGTTTGGGTTAGGTTGTGTATTTGAGACCTTTCTTGTTTCTTGAGAAAGGCTTGTATTGCCAAATAGTTTCCTCTTAGGACTGCCTTTGCTGCATCCCAAAGATTTTGAACAGTTGTGTTTTCATTTTCATTGGTTTCCATTAATTTTTTTTTAATTCTTCTTTAATTCCCTGGTTAGCCCATTCATTCTTTAGTAGGATGCTCTTTAGCCCCCATGTATTTGAGTTCTTAAAAAAAAAAATAAAGTTACAATGGAAATCATTAGTTATATGGCTCTCATTAGTTATATAATAATTAAGAATAAAGCTCCACTATTACCATAGTTTATACCAATTTTAACAATCTCTAAACTAATTTTAACAATCAGAATAAAATCCTAACACTCTGTATAAACTTTCTATTCTTTTTTTAAATAATGTAAAGCTAGGTAAATTCTATTCTTTTATGAAATTTATCTAAAATTGATAGATTTTAATCTTCTTTTTTTAAATCACTGAAAATACTTTAAAATGACTCCCAAATGGGTTTGGGGGCTTTTCAGTTTCCTTGGTATAAATTTATGAGAAATGTCTTTTTTAATAACTTAGAATTTTTGATTGTTTAACTTTAGCTGAAAATTAACTTAAGAGTTGCCTTGCCATCTAACACTTCTAAATAGAATCATTTGTAATTTGAGGTATCTGATTATATAATTACATTGTCCAGTATCTAAAAATAAAGAGTGTGATCTATTATAGGAAACCATCCCAAACTATTAAAATAAAAAATATGTGCAAAGTTGTTCATCACATCATGATATATACCACAAAGTTTAATATGACTTTGATTTCTAAAAGTAAATATTAGAAATATTAGACTGAATCAAACATTACAGAGTTTGAAAGACTGTAGCAATGTAAAAAATGCTTATGTGAATTAAGTTTTTTAAAAGCAAAAAATATAGTCATTTTTGATACTATGAAGACTTATTTTTGCTAAAAAAAATAGTTGAAAATACTCAGGAAGCATTCCCTACTAGTGTTTCCTTAAAAATAACAATTTAAAGCAAAGCTCATTACATGAAATTTTTCAATAATATCCTCAATAACCTGCCAAAGTATTAAAAAGTCTTTAAACTTTTTCTTTCCCATAAAAAATCCATATCTGTATAAGAATAGTCCAATTAGTAGTAGACAGTTTTAATTTTCTAAAATATATCATTCCTGGGTCACCATTAAAACCGGATACCCTGTTCTCTTAGATTTGGATTTCCATTAAAAATTAGAAAAAGGACAGGGTACCTGGGTGGCTCAGTTGGTTAAGCGACTGCCTTCGGCTCAGGTCATGATCCTGGAGTCCCTGGATCGAGTCCCGCATCGGGCTCCCTGCTCGGCAGGGAGTCTGCTTCTCCCTCTGACCCTCCCCCCTCTCATGTGCTTGCTCTCTCTCATTCTCTCTCTCTCAAATAAATAAATAAATAAATCTTTAAAAAAAATTAGAAAAAGGACAATAACTGAAAAAAATTACATATATATATAGCATCATATTATATAAATATATATAATCTAGTACTTATATATTGTTGCATATTATATATAATACAGCTTATGGACATGAAATCTATGTGTGTACACATATGTACATACACACATTCACAGTGACTTCTTTGGAGATGGAGTGAAGGGGCTGAGGTCGAGGTGTACTTTGAAAGTAGAAACCACAGAAGTTCATGAACATATTGAATGGAGGTAAAGAAGATGAACTGATGGAGGGAAAAGCTGGATGCAGGGAGACAGGGAGACAGAGGAGCAAACAGTGAGACCTGAGTGCCTATCCCAGCATGATTAGCAATGCAAGCAAGTTGTGGACGACAGTAATTGTACTTAGCTTTTCCTATCTGCTCTGTCGTTTCATGTTGAAGCATTTAATAGTTACATTTTTATTACGAATGTTACATAAATTTAAGTATAAGAACATGATGAGGGAATTGCTGACTTGTTTATACAAATACCTCTTACAGAGATAAGATGCATTTTTTTTTTTTTCTATTTCTCTGTTGAAAGGAATATGGGCATACTATTCTCTTAGACACTTTATTTTCTAAGGGAGTGCACTGGGAAAATTATTTGATTTGGGGATATGATATAAATTATTGTTGCTGTTAGATATTCTATAACAAAAATGTAAACTTTGAAGATTTAAATACCCAGGTGATATTGACATGAATGTTTTCCCTACCCCCTGAGTATTTCCTACGTATAGAAAATAAAACTTGAAACATCTTTATTACAATTTAATTTTAATAAGTTTGACATATTCAAAAGCTATTTTTCCTAGATATGTGTACAAATTAAGATAAAAAATAAAAGCTTATTTTATTATCATGGCTAGGTGTTAAATGGCTTCTATTCAGAGGCTATAAACCAGCCACTGGAGTGTGAAAGAGGTTTTGCTTTAACTGATTAATGTCTGGCTTCTGTAATAGTTTCAGCTTGTGTCTATAAGAGAGAAATTCACATAAATTATTTTTGCGACTTTGGAATATCTTGTAGTGTTATATAAAATGATTATGCAAATACATATTTACATATGTTTTATCAAATGGAGCATATAACTGTTATTAGATTTTCTTTCTAGAAAATGTAAAACTTTGCAGATTCAATATAAACATTTAGGTTTTATTAAACTAAATATTTTTCTTACCTCCTTAACATATCTTTGAAAATCTTTCCATTTCAGTGTATAAATATGATTTTAAAAAGATACATATAGGGGCGACTGGGTGGCACAGTTGGTTAAGCATCTGATTCTTGATTTTGGCTCGGGTCATGATCTCAGGATCATGAGATCGAGCCCCAAGTTGGGCTCTGCGCTCAGCGCAGAGTCAGCTTTAGATTCTCTCTCTCTCTGCCTCTCCCACTCGTGCTCTCTCTCCCCCTCTAAGATAAATAAATCTTTAAAAAAATAGATATATATGATATATTCTATTAATACTATAGAATTCCATCTCTCTATCTCTCATCTATTCCTTATTGTTGTACATTCAGATTATTTCCAGTTTCTTGGTATTTACAAATGATACTTCAGTGAATATCCTCAGACCTCATACAAAGTCATTTGGAGATGTATTTGAGTATATCTGTAGGGAAATAAAGAATTGCTACTTAATGTAACACATGTACCTTAATATTTGATAGATTTTACCAAATTAACTTTGGTACAAGTTGTAGCATTTACATTAACAATGTATGAGAGAGTGTCTGTTTCCCCACACTTCATCTAACATAAATTACCAAATTTTATCTTTGGCAATCTGATACACTGAAAACAGTATCTTACAGTTTTATTATGTATTTTTCTCATTAAAGTTGTATTCAGGTGTGTATTGTGTGTGTGTGTGTGTGTGTGTGTATTTAGATAGGTAGGTAGAGACTGTGTGTGTGTACGTGCGTGTGCATATATCATAAGTTTTCTCTGTATATGTGTGTGCATGCCTGTGTATGCTAAGGGGATTATTAGCAAATAATCCCCAAATCACAATGAGTTAAAACCACAAAACTTTATTTCTAACACATATGAGGTCTTCCCCATATCCTGTATCCAGTGTATCCATACTTCCATCTAGTGATTCCGGAAATCAGGCTGAATTTGATCTCAAAGCTTAATATTAAGACTTCCTCCATGATTACCATCCATAGGGAGGGAGAAGCTATATAGCTGAACTGGGACTTCTTATTTCCTCCATACAGAAGTAACATATATCACTTACTCACAAGGTCCCAAACAGCTTCTGTGATCCTGACAAATGCAGGAAGCAAAGTATACCATTTTTCTAGGAAGGAAGGGAGAAATGTATATTCATGAACATTGATATTTTCTACCATATTAAGTTTCTTTTATTGAGATAATGCAATCAAATTTATTTTCATAACAGGCCCATGGAGAAATAAAATTCTTCTTAAAAAACACTAACTTGTCAAGCAACATATCTAAAGGCAAACTGACTTTTGTTGTCATGGTATTTGTATAGTTGGCGTTAAAATGAGATAATCTAACTTTCAGGGAAGGTAGCTAATTGTAGCTACTGTAACATAACTGGAATAAATCTTACAATGCCTTTAGATTTAGCATTATTCACATCAGAATCAAATTCAGTCAATGTACATTCTTCTCTGTACAAATTTATACTTGGAAATGGTGTTGCATGTTTTGTGTTTTGACTATAGTTCTAACAGGGAAAAAATAATATGGTTGCTAGATTTTTTTTTTTTTCCCCCTGTGATACTTCTGAAAAAGGTTTTCAGTCTTGGATACCAGAATTCCCTACCCTGAAGCCATCCTGTAGTAAACAGTTTATTCAGAATTCTGAAAGAGTATTTTCATTTGTCATCAAGAGAGTTTTTTGTAGATTAGAGATTTATAAACTTTATGAGCAATGAACAGCTTTGGATGAGTTACTGAAAAAATATGGAGACGCTTCTCTATACTTCACATAGGGCCATTATAAGAAACAGTGTACACCAGGTATTTTATTTTACTTTGAAATCAGGGACTTGATTTACTCAAACAGAATGTAAAGTACTATATGCTTTCAGTTGTTTTATTAAAAACTCATATCTCTTCACTGAAAACAAATTCAAGCTCCACATATTTTTAAAAAGTAAATTTTGATTTTGATTAAAAATAATTTGCAATAGAATGGCTTTTTCAAAAATGAGAATTTGAAATTTAGTCATGTTTTTGGCATGACGGTGACACAAGCTCATGCATTTGTTACGCCCTAGTTTTTATGATTCTCCTTTTAAATGACAATGTGTGACTGAAGTCATCAATTAATGAAAGTTTATACAGCTTAAAAAATCCAAAGTCCTATAACTGTCTCTGCCAGAGACATTTATTTATTTATTTATTTATTTATTTATTTATTTATTTGCAAAAAACACATTAGAATCTTCTGGTTGTATTTTTTGTCACATTATTTTCTTTGTTTGGGAAAGACTACATAATGAATACCATTAATGCCGTCTTCCCCAACAGTATTGTTATTTTCATCTTAAAATCTGTCATCTGAACAGAAAGGAACTTTAGATTATGTCAGAGATATTGATGCACTGATGTTGCTGAGCTCTAATCTGCAGAAACACTTTCTCCAGCATTGGAGCATCTGAACTTTCCCTTAAGAGTGGCTTCTAGGCTTCTCTACCAGAGAAGCTCATATTTTTATCCATGCACACACACGTGAGCAGAGACAGCCATATGTCAGGTCATTAAATCATTCCTATCAAATTCTTCCTACAGAGGGCTTTTCTGTATTGTCTTCCAGTCTATCAACTAATTTTTAAAAAGTTCTTGAAATGTAGTCAGTTGCTTCAAAACATCCTCCAGAAAATCCACGAATTACTGGATGGCAGAGAGGAGCATTATCAGGTCTCTTTTCCTGGTTAAGCCTCTTGAGGAGGTGGAGGTTCAGAATCCTGGCACTGATCTTCATGTTTGTGGGAGAGGCCTTACCATCCCTTCAAAAATAGTTGGTAGAGCCCCTGAGGTCAGCAGAAAACAACATTTTGCAGTAATAGGGGATTTGTTTCTTCACTTAAGAAGCAAAACCAGATGAACTCCCCACATGGTGACTCTTGGACCATACAGAGGCTTCTACCTAAAGTTTGTGCCTTCTGTTTATGTTTGACTCAGTAGAGATACTTTCTGCCTATCTGAAAATGTGTTGGCTGTTTTTGAGGATTTCCAATGCCTTTTTTGATGTACTGATTGAAAAACATCATAAATTTCTTTTTATGAATACTGAAAGGAAACAGTATTAACTGTTTCTCCAAGCCACACTTCGCAGTATCAGATGACATAGCCATAGCTTTGTAGCAGATGCCATCTTTTCTTTCCCTCTTAAAAGCTGCTGACTGGCTTGGATATTTCCTGGTGTGTTGCTTGATCAATATCTTTCCATTATTTATTATTTTTTAAAGATGTATTTATTTATTTTAGAGAGAGGGTGTATTCATATGAGCAGAGGGGAGGGGCAGAGGGACAGAGAATCTCAAGTGGACTCCATGCTGAGCATGGAGCCCAAGGCGGGGCTCAGTCTCAAGACCCTGAGATCATGACCTGAGCCGAAACCAAGAGTCAGCCACTCACCTGACTGAGCCACCCAGGTGCCCCCATCTTTCCATCACTTAGATTTTTTTTAGTGATGCTTCAAAGTTAAGCTTTAGATTTAGTCTAAATTTTAGTATGTTTAGAACTTTTTCAAAACAATATATTTAATATAAAAAATCTGCACTGCCCAACTTATTTTCAGGATGAGCAGATATAATGTGTTCTCTTTCATTGATTTCATCCCTGTGTTGCTAAGGAACCTGCTATGCATAAACTAGATATTTATACCATCATATTTGACATATTCTTTTTTTGTTATGTTTCCATTTCACATTTCCCAACCTATGCTAGGCCTGTTTTTTGTGGTTGTTTTGTTTTGTTTTGTTTTTGGTTTTAGAGGAAGAGAGAGAGAGCATGTGTGGTGTGGGGGAGAGGAAGAGGGAGAGAGAGAATCCCAAGCAGACTCCCTGTCCAGTGTGGAACGACAGGCAGAGCTTGATCTCAGGAACCTGAGATCATGACTTGAGCCGAAATCAAGGTTCAGCTGACTGGAGGCTCAACTGAACTGAGCCACTCAGGCACCCCTAGGCCTTTCTTAAACAATGATAGATGCCCAGATTTCTAGTAATAAAGTAGTTTTCTTTAATTCCTATCAGTAGGAAATTAATATATTCATTATAACACAAAAACAGTAAGTACCTTTTCTTATACCACAAAATAGCATCCTAAATTCCTGTTACAAATGAAATCTTTAAAAAAATGAAACGAGGGACACCTGGGTGGCTCAGTTGGTGAAGCGTCTGCCTTTGGCTCAGGTCATGATCTCAGGGTCCTGGGATCGAGTCCAGTATTGGGCTGCCTGCTCAGCAGGGAGTCTGTTTCTCTCTCTCCCTGTGCCCTGCCCCTGCTCATGTGTACTCTCTCTCTCTCAAATAAATAAATAAAATATTTAAAAAAAAGAAATGAAATCTTAACACTGTAATATGAGATTTCCATTTTATTAAAAACAATGTTGAGACTATCAAATAAAATGCATTGCTAATATATCCAGTTCAAGCACTGTATTAATTTCCCTTGGTTGCTGTAACACTTACCATGATCTCAGAGGCTTAAACCAGCAGAGCTGTATTCTGTCACATTTCTGGAGGTGCAAAATCTGAAAAGGTGTTGTCAGGGTCACGCTCCCTCTGAAGGCTCTGGGGGAGAATCTGTTTCTGCCTCCTCCAGCTTCTGGCAGCTCCAAGGGTTCCCGGGCTTATGGCCATAACTTTCTAGTCTCTGTCTCCATCTTCATGGGCTTTCTCCTGGCCTCTGTCTGTGTGCCTGTGCTTGCAACTCTTCCACCTCTTCTAGGATGGGTATCACTGGATTTAGGGATCACACATAGTCAATCTAGGATAATTTCATCTCAAGATCCTTAACTTAATTAAATCTACAAAGACCCTTTTCATGTTCACATGTTCTATGGGTTAGGACTTGGACATATCTTTTTTTTGGGGGGGGGGAATCACTATTTAACTCAACACAAACATTAAAAAATAATCTGTGGATCCCAGTTAAAGAACCCATGATGTAGAGGAAAAACCTATTGCCTAAAATATGATAGTAATTAAAATTCAAACATGATTTTATGCTTGTATTTCTCACAACTTCTGCTTTTGTAAAGAGCAACTTATATTTTCACTCATCCAAATATTACGTAGCCCTCTAAGGCTCATCTCAGTTGTAAGTTCCCTAAAAACATCTGAACTCTCTTCCAGATATAAATGACCTTTCTCTTATATATTGAAAATTCCTGTATGTTTTTGGTTTTGTTTTTATGACACTGAAACTCTGTCTTGTGTTATGGTGTAATCAATACCTCTTCCTAGACTATTTTTCTAATCATCACTTTAACATTTCATAAAAGAAACACTCAGGCTTTGAAAGGCTCAAAAACTTTCCCAAGGTGACGTAGCAGGTCATGGGCAGGGTAAGAGTGCAGCTCAGATTAGTCAGACTCTTGTCCCAAATTTTCATCGTTACACATTCCTTGCCTGAGACATTTCAGTCTTCACAGTGCTGTGAAGAGACAGAAGGAATAGATTTGAAGAACTCACTCCAGACTTGCATCTCATGTCCAACGTGTGATCTTGGTGAGGCCACCTGACCTCTCCATCTCAGCTCCTGCCTTGTTCACACAGAGAGGAAAACACTTATTTTTATAAATCTGATATGGAGATTAAGAGACAATACTTATTTAATGTGCCTTGAAAAGGATCTAAAAATAAAAGGTAGATGCTGAAATATTGTAGTTGCATCTGAAACTTGATGATAGAATTTGTTTTGAATGCTTCCCAATACCTTGTCTATGAGAAGCATGTAATAAATATCTACAGTATAAATAAACAATTCTAAAATTTTTCGTAGCCTGTGCTGATGAATAGGAGCCATACCTCATGTCAGTTCTCAAAGAACCTAGTTCTAGTTCAGTTGTTCAGGCCAAAATGGTGATTCCTATAATGCAAGAGGAAGAACAGTTTCATTATTTGCTGCTTACTCAAGTGTTTTGAATAATTGCCACCTTTGAAAATATTTGGGATTCAATTATATTTAAAATATTTTATTTAATAGGAAAATTTTAAAAGAATTTATTTTACAATAAATTATATATAAATATGAACAACAGAACTCAGTATCATTTTGCCTATTCCAATCCTGCATCCCAATAGCTTAAGGTGGCTAGAAACAAACAAACAAATGAACTTCAAGTGAACTTCAAGTAGCCTGTCATCCCTGTGTAATAACTATATTACATTTTCTCCATTCATTTGTGTTCTTATTTTCCAAATGAGTACTTTATGCCTTCCCTTTATCCTCAAACCTCCAACACACCTTTCTCATCCCCAAGCTTCCACATATCTGGTGCATTCTCTCTAGAAATAATGAACTGTTCATGTCCACCAGAACTCAGTCCCGGTTACCAACCCAAGGACGTCTCTCCTGCAGTCATGCCCACGCACTTTCCTGCTCCAGCTCTGTCTGCACTATCCTCTCCTGTGGATTATTCCCATCAGTAATGCCCCGTCCTTAAACACACAAACATGCATCCCACACATGACTCCTGACTAATCATCACCACTCTCTTCTTGGCCCCACATTTTGCTGCTCACTTGCACAGCAAGAACATCAAAGAATGGTCTATACTCTATTTCTTGAAAATCTCTAGGAAAGCTGCTATTCCCACTGCCCACCTGAAGCTACTTCTCTGTTCAGGATACCAGTGACCCTTGTTTTCCCTCATACTCAGTGGTCAACTCTCAATCCTTATCTTTTCTGATGTATCAGTAGCGCTTGACACGTTCATATCCTCTCCACTTTGGAAACTCCTTTTTCACTAGGCCTTAGAGACTCCTCAGTCCTTCTCAGTTGCTTTAGCTAGATCCGTGCCCCCCCTTATTTTTCTGACCACAAACTATTTGTAGTTCTCATTTCTTCTCCCTTTATACTCACCCCATAAAGAGTCTGTATCAGCTCCACAATTATTCCATGAATGTCAGCTTTGTATCTCACCTGACTCCCAAACTCATTATATCAGGCGGTAGGACATCTTTATTTGTCACCCTTTAACTTTCCAAACCAAACTCTTGTTATCTGCTCTAAATCTACTTTTCCTTCCACATAACACACCTCAGTAAGTGGCACCCTAACTCTGCAAGCCCCCTGAGTTGGCTACTTTTCTCATCTACTCCTGGCTCCCTCTCAATTGAGCTGAAGTTAAATTGAACTATTTGCTGTTCCTCAACCATGCCTGGCATGCTCCCAACTCAGAGCCTTTGAAATATGTGTTACTGCTTCCCAGTGATGGATTTTCTGAAATGTCCCTTGCTCTATTCAGGTCTCAGTTCAAATGTCACTTTATCAAAGAGCCTTCCCTGAGCATATACTACTTAACGAGCAACTCTCTCACTACTCCAGCCCTCACATCCATCTTCAAGTGCTAACACTGCCTACATTATGTTTGTGCTTTTGTCTCTTCTTACAAAAATTCAAGCTCTATAAAGGCCTTGTTAAATCATACTTTCCAAACAAGGTGAAAAGGTTAAAAAAAAAGACAAATATGTCTGGCCATTTTATTTTTAATACTTACAGAGAATACTTAATACACTTCAGGTTTGTTTTTAAGTTGTAGAATTTCACTGTCGAAGGGAAGAAAAATAACCTCCAACACGGACCCCAAAGAGCATCTCTCCAGATGCACTGCTGAATTATTGATCTTTTATTTCTGTTTTGTTAGGGGCATCTTTTATTTTCATTCATCTTCTACCACTACCTTTGCCACACTATGCAGGATAAATAGATAACTTATCACTATTATCCTGGGGGAGAAAACCTAACTTGCTTTCACAAATGAGCGAAATCTGTAAAGTGAATATATTTAATCAAAGTTCAATAAAATATGTTTGGATTAGATATATTTTATCTAATCAGTTTAACATATATATGTTAATATATCATCTACACAAATAAATACACCAATATCTTATAAAAATGTTCTTAATCCATCAAATATGAGATATCTCCAAGAATTATAATTATATCCCAAATTCAGAAGTTTACAAGTTACTGGAAATTTGTTTAACTTGTTTTTTTAAGGAACTAATTTAGCAATAATATCTTTAAAATAACCAACAGGGATTCATTTCAATTTGTGATAGTATTTTCCTTCAATAAAGAATTTTAAATAAAATTTTTCTTATTAGACTAAGTATTTTCATTCTTATTAGTTTCCTTTGTTTGTTCTGTAAACAAATCACTATCACCAGACTCCCGCTTCCTCTGTAATTACTGTTGCTTAAGAAAGCTCCATTCAGAATGAGATTACAAGAAAATTATAGACATCAGGCACACTTAAAGGTGTTTAATATGACAATTAGAATAGTTTTTGCTCTGTATGTGTTATTGGCTGGTAGAGGATAGCGCACAATACAATTTTAGTTCTAACTCGAAGTATTAAAATCAGCGTACTTCTCATGTATTTTCAAGAAAAGTGATTTTTAGAGGCTAATCTCTGTACACAGAATTTCCCAGTTTAATTAGGAATGCATCATGAAACAGTATGTTTTGCTAGGGCTTTTGTCTGTGTGAAGTCTCTCTTGGTAAACATCATTAGATATAAATTCCCTTTTTTCTCTCCAATACAGTAATCTGAAGGGAAAATTTCTTAGATTGTACTAGCAAAGTCTATTCTATCATAAATTTTTGATCATATGTTTTGAAATTCCCATTCGTGACAGGAGTGGTATGCAGAAGTTTCTAGAATCCCAACTATATCATCAGGGCTTTATTGTTCTCCTCAATTTTATATTGCTATTTTTCCTACTATATTTAGACATTATTTTACTCCAAAAAAGTTACATTTTCTCCAAATATAATACTATATATGCCATCTTTTTTTATGGTTTCATATGTGATAAACTTGGGAGTTCTGAAAACAGTCAAACTTGTTTAGGAAGTCTTCCTTTTAATTCAGTTGAATGAAAAAGGAAAAAAAAATAGGGAACAAGTCTTGTGATCACAATAATTTAATTATTTTTTCTTTTTCTTTTTCTTTTTTTTTTTTTTTTTTTCCTTAATAGATGGTGGAGCAATATGCATGAGCTTAGAATCAAATATGGGCTTTCACTAGAAGTTGAAACACCAGATACCAAAAGCTGTTTTAAAAGATTGTCTAGAACCACATGGCTGGCCCTAGAGGGTATTATGTTAAGTGGGATAAACCATACAGGAAAAGGCAAATACCATATGATTTCACTCATACGTGGAATCAAAAAACAAAGCAAATGAACAAACAACAACAACCACAATCAGAAATAGACTCATAGATGCAGAGCACAAATTTGTGGTTGCCTGGGGGAAGGCAATGGCCTCGGGGGAATGGCTGAAATACGTGAAGGGGATTAAGAGGTTGAAACTTCCTGTTATAAATAAACCATGGGGTTGAAGAGTACGGTATAAGGAATATAGTCAATAATATTGTAATAACTTTGTATGGTGACAGAGGGCAACTACCCTTGCTGTGAACATTTTGTAATATATATAATTGTTGAATCACTATATTGTACACCTGAAACTAATATGTCTATGTCAACAATAGTGCAATAAAATATGTTAAAAAAAAAAAGATTATTTAGAACCATCCTTGACCCTTAAAAAGAATTGAAAAAACATAGGTAAATATCATCAGTATGAGTTCAACCTAGAATTTTGTATGATTTTATTTATTTATTCATTTAAGAGATTAAAGGGGGGGTAGTGGGGAGGGGGAGAGGGAGAGGAAGAACCCTCAAGCGGACTCTGCTGAGCACAGATCCCCATGGGGAGCTCGACCCCACCACCCCAAGATCATGACCTGAACTAAAACCAAGAGTGGGACGCTTAACCTGTTGAGCCATCCAAGCGCCCCTGTTGATTTTTAAAATTGCTCACGTGATTACGAAATTTAGAGCATAAATCAATACTTGAGGCAAGAATTAAATTTGCAATGATAAAAACGAATTTTGCAATGATGATGACTCTGCCCTAAAGGCATATTGACTTTGGTCAGGTAGATGTACATCTAAGAAAACTTTTGTGACCATATATATGCATCCTATATGTGTATTACTTTTTAAAGTAACTACATGGCATTTCTGAAAATAACTTTTGAAGAAATTTTGAGAATAGTTTTACTAAAGTTTCCACCTGGGAGATTGTGCACCCTGGTGCGTCATCTTTATAGCTATTGCTGATATTACTGAGATAGATTTTTCTGGACAGAAAGACACCCTGCCCTGCTGTAATTCTCAAGGACTGTGGCTATGAAAAGAGTCTTTGTGGGATGTGATGACAGTCCTGTGGTCTTCAGTATACAGAGAAAGCCGTGATTACATAACTGACAGTCCATGACAGACTCTAAAACCTGAGCTTTCAAATTGTTGTGCCATGGGCTGGACAGCACAGTTATAATTTTTTGGCCAACACCGTATGTTAAAAGTAGTTTAATTAAAACAATATAAGGGTTGACTGGGTGGCTCCATTGGTTAAGCATCTGAGTCTTGATCTAGGCTCAAGTTGTAATCTCAGGATCAGGAGATGGAGCCCTTCCTCTAGTACAGTGTGGAGCCTGCTGGGGATTCTCTTTCCCTTTGCCCCTCCCCCTGCTCGCACTCTCTCTCTTAAATAAATAAATAAATCTTTGAAAAGTAAATAAAACAATATTGTGGCTACTTACACTTCATAGCACACGGAGTCTACTGCACAGCATGCACAGGCACACGCACTCACACACAAACACACACACACATGCACACTCACACATCTTCTTTTTCCAGCTTTTCTTTTCTACAGCTTCACACACGTTTTCATCCCACCACAGATATATCTGATGATTTTTTTAAATCTTCATACGTCCACTGTTTACAAGCTATTAGCAAAATATACTTCTGCAATGCATGGCGGATTGGTGGGTATGCACAGAGGGACAGGATTTGTTTCCTCTTTGATCCCCCCTTTCACACTACCCTTATCATCCTTAAAATTGCAACTTCAAAATTATCCATATTATCTGATTCTGTCTTTGCCTATGGGCATCACATTAATAAGTTTACAATCTTAAGACTTCTACATCCTTTCATCCACCAAAGATTCCTGATGCTGATTTATTCACCCACCTCTGAAGCTGGAAAGTGGGGGTTAGAGCCTTTCTAGCCATCAGTTTGCATGAATGTTAGTACTCTTTAATGATATTTTTCTTAGAGAAATATCTTACTGAGTCATGTGAAACAGGAGACTTTTCCTAGTTTTGAAAGTTACACTGCATGCTTTATGAGCAGCAGTTAAAAACTTGAACCTTTGAGCTACAGCAATAATTCTAAGGGGAAAAGCATTACTTTATAAAGTGGTTATTGTTTAATTGGATGAGAATGCTAATTAAAAATGCATTAATGCATTTTTTTAATGCAAAAGCTCCAACTCACACTTCCATACATGCTTTGTTTGAGCCCTTTTTGTTTTCTGAAAATTCTTTTAAAGGAGGTACTTATATTTATATCATTTCCCATTACTTTTGCCATTTCAACAAAAAATATTAAAATAGCATTATGTGGCTTATGTTCAGTTATTTAGTGATTTTCCTATGAAGATCCATATTAAAAATAGACATTATGGGTTAAAGATGGCTCTGGTAATATCGGTGTTCTCAGACATGGGGGGGTGTTTATTTTATTACTCATAAAACATTACCTGTGTGAGAGGGAATTATCTAAATTGTGTTTTCCCCTCAAATGTAAAGAATGTATTAATTGTATTGAGTTACTCTTGATAGATAGGACCAGGTTTTACAATGATAACAGTGACTATCCTTTCTAAGGAATGCTCTAAGACCAGCTAATGGCTTTATTGTTTTATTGATGTGTCCTGCAAATATCAAGCAACTCTACTAATATGTATTTATATCCATATGTACTTAAACGGAGGACATAACTGGTATAATTATAGCATTTGATAGCATTTAGTCATCTGTTACTCATCATTCCTCCCTCCTGTACCTTCTACGTATTTCCACCAAGTGAATCTGTGTATCATCCTCTTTTTAAAACATGTCAACATGTTAATAAAAATAAATAAGGAAAGAAAGAACAACAACAACAACAAAAACTTGTCAGCCTAGGGGCACCTGGGTGTCTCAGTCATTTAAGCCTCAGACTTTGGCTTAGGTCATGATCTCAGTCGGGAGATCAAACCACATGGGGCTCCATGCTGAGCATGGATCCTGTTTAAGATTCTCTCTCTCCCTATCCCCCTCCCTCCCTGCTAATGCTCTCTCTCTCTAAAAACAAAACAAAACAAAGCAGAACCACTTGTTAGCTTAACTTGTCTGGTTCCATATGATTTGATTAGTAATATATACTTCCAAATGTATCACCTGCTAGTCCACCATGCAGATTCTGTCCTAGGTCATGGGTTTTGGTTTTCTTAATCCTTTTTCCTCTACTTTTTCAACCTTATTTCTCCTACCTGAGTGATTTTTCCCCCTTCCCTTTTCTTATCTAGATCTTCTTAGACTTCAAGGCCCTGTGCAATTTCCACGATATTCATAAATATTTCATGTTGGACACTCCAGTTGTCAGGGACGCTCCGTCCACACTCCTGTGTAAGAACCATCTTTACTCCTTTCTTATACTACACACTATTTTTTTTTTAAGATTGTATTTATTTATTTGACAGAGAGAGACACACACAGTGAGAGAGAGAGCACAAGCAGGGGGAGTGGGAGAGGGAGCAGCAGACTTCCTGTGGAGCAGGGAGCCCAATGCGGTGCCCGATCCCAGGACTCTGGGATCATGACCTGAGCCAAAGGCAGACGCTTAACGAGTGAGCCACCCAGGCGCCCTATACTGCATACTATTGTTCATGATGCTTGACTTAAATATATTTTAATCTCAAACCTACTATTTCTAAAACAGGTATCAATTAAAAAAAATCTGTAGGGTCTTAATGACCATTAAAGGATTTACAATATCTTTATTAATCAAAAATACAATATTATTTCCTCTTTACAAAGTCATTTCATAGTCATAATTTAATTTGATTTTGTTTTCTTTTCAGCACAGTAGCTAAATATTTAAAATTTTACATTCTCAGTTTAATGCTGTGATTTGCAAATGTCCAAATATTCCAGATATTTTTAATCTTAATCTCTTTTCAGCTCTTTTGGCCACATATAAATTATATAAACTTAGATATAAAATTGTATCATGATTGTTTTTCTAGTCTCTATCAAAATTGTTGCTTGCCAGAACTTCTGTATGATCAAATAAAACTTGGTATCATATTAGAATTATAGTCTCTTTAGGAATGATCATAATGACCTTGATGGGTTTTTAGCATAAATGAAGGGCTTGTTTCTCTAAGTCAAATTATTCATCTTCACACTTTTGCCAGTTGAAAAGATTGAACACTTCCTTAATCATATAGAGTTATAAGATAAAAAGTTTAAAATAATTGCATGAAACAAAGCTTAAAATATTTCTAAAAAAACATATGCCTTTTCCTATTAAACCATTATTTGAGATACTGTTACTGTTTTTGAGATGATATTTCTACAAATACTTTAAGCTATAAATTTCACTTGTAATTTATTAGTATAAAGAAGAAAAACAAAGTGAAATTAAACAGCACAATCTACCACTTGTCAAAATTAGGAGAATATGTCTAACATTTTTAGTAATAGTACTCGCGTACTCAAAATAATCATCTTTAGCAGCATTTTTATCATCAGCAAGCATACAGAGTTTGTTCTAAACAAAATTTTCCAATTTTAAAATTATAAAATTATGATAAATGAAGCAGTTCTAATTCGGCTTGCTGAGGACCTTACCTAAAATATTATATAAAGACAATACAGGGCGCCTGGGTGGCTCAGTTGGTTAAGCGACTGCCTTCGGCTCAGGTCATGATCCTGGAGTCCCGGGATCGAGTCCCGCGTCGGGCTCCCTGCTCGGCAGGGAGTCTGCTTCTCCCTCTGGCCCTCCCCCCTCTCATGTGCTCTCTCTCATTCTCTCTCTCTCAAATAAATAAATAAAATCTTTAAAAAAATTAAAATTAAAATTAAAAAAAAAGAAGACAGTACAAAATACTACATACCATATGTAGCTTCTGTACTTGCATTGACCTAGTGAACAACTTTATGATCCCTGGTTAGCATGTGCATAATATGAACTATGAATAAAGTCTAGAAAAGGCCCCAATTCTCTAAGTCCCTTAGGGTATGAAGAGGGGCATTGGAAGATGAACTTAATTTCATTTGTTCTACTTTTATATCTTACTTAGCAAATTAGTTAAAATACAAAGTTTTTAATCCAGTCACATTAAATAAAAGTTATAGATAAATTTTAAAAAGTATATATTGAAACTACATAGTACACAAAATATTTTATTGATTAGAAATCCTGTTTCCTGGGGCGCCTGGGTGGGCTCACTTGGTTAAGCGTCTGCCTTCAGCTCAGGTTGTGATCTCAGAGTCATGGAATCGAAGCCCGCATCAGGCTTCGTGTGGCAGGAAGTCTCCTTCTCCCTCTCCCTCTGCTTCTCCACCTGCTCATGCTCTCTCTCTCTCACTCTCTCTCTCTCTCACAAATAAATAAATAAGATCTTGGAAAAAAAAAAAGAAAACCTGTTTCCCAGTCAGTGTTCATTCTAGTATCTATTATATACATCTTAATAATCAAGTAAATATCATAAGTGATGTTTCCTATTTTCACCAACTCTATGTAAGAAAAATGTTGTGTTTCATTAATTGATCGCTCATGGTCATCATGCATGCAAATTTAGAAAAACAAATGAAAAATTTAAAGACGACTTTGACATGTCACTTAACACTTGCAATTATTTCTTAAAATCAGAATGGTTATGAATCTTTTATCCTAAATCATCTGTTATTTACTTAAAAGGCTATTATTTAAAACCATGTTTCCTACCAAATCTTAGTGATGGCAAAAGTGAGTAAAATAATATGACTAAATTCTAGGACAATTTTTTTTTCAGTTAAGGAAACAGGGAAAAGAAAGAGATTTATCAAGAAAAAATGAATTTTGTGTATCATTGATCAATCTGAAATAATTACAATCTCATCACTTTTGTGTTTAAATTAATGTTTATTTTCAAACTATAATTTATAGTACAGAATGCAGTTTTCTATATATTAAGAATTATTTTACTTTTTAAATTTCTGACTTTATTTTAGTACATATTTAGTAAACCAATTTTCAGTTTTACTTATCTAGATAAAATATTAGTTCTGTTTATTAAAGGCAAATTGGATGCTCAACCTTTCCATAGTCCAGAACACAATACTAATTTGCTTGTATTATTTGTATAACTTTTTAGTAATGGTGTTTGGCAACTGTAGTACAAAGGGACATATTTGTTCTTCCAACTTTTATTTTATACCTGTAAATTGGTTTATGCTCATTAAAATTGTTATTAGGCTAGTAATATAAATGCAATTAAATATATATTTTACTCTAAAAAGATGGGCAGTTGTCGAGGGAAAAAATATTTTAAAAAATATTATTACATCATTCTGGTTAGTTTGTTTTTTAAACTTGTAAGAAATTAATTCAAGACCCAAGAAAATAGATGTAGGTAGTTAGAATCAACTATTTTTGACCTTTTATTCTTTAGTGTTCTTATCTCAGGAAATGCTTGTGAACTATAGGAAAACCGTTTTGTACATGGGGCTTCCACGAATCCCTGACCAAAAGCAGCACTTAGAGGAAGGTTTAGATGTACGGTGTGCAGGAGATGATGTTACTCAACGTGTCATTTCACTGAAGCTGCCACCACCGGATGCTGCAAGCCCACTCTCCTGTTTGTAGTGTGTTTCCCACTTTCATTGTGGGCAGCATTCCCCTTCCCATCCTCAATTCCATAAGTAACCACAGTCTGAAGGTTTTGAACAAACACTGAACTGACTGGCATTTTACCTACATACATTTTTCATCAGATCCTCCCGTGGATTAATTCTCTCCTGCAACTTGCAAACTACCACATGTTTGGGGGCTTACAACAAGCCGCACTGACCATCTAATGACTTCTGTGGGTGAGCAGTTCAGCCGCAGCCTCGCTGGGACCTCTGCTCAGCACCCTACAAGGCTGCAGCCGTGTGCCTGCTGATCTGTATCCTGATCTGTAGGGTTGATTAGGGAAGTAGCCCTGCAGACTTACTGAGAAGGTTGGTGGAATTCATCCCCACTCAGTTGTGTGACTGAGGGCTGTTGTCAGCAGCCTACCCTTAGATACAACACGGTACCCACGACTCCCCAGCATGTATCCCCCTCCACAGGGACATGAATATTTACAACGTGAATATTTGCATCTTCAAGCTCAAACGGAAAGTCTCTCCCAAAGGCCAAGCCTTCTATAATTTAACTGAATCAGGGGGATGACACCTTATGACCTTTACCATATTCTCTTTTTTGGAAGCAAGTCACAGATTTTCCCTGCCCATTGTGGAAGGGGGTCACATAAATGCATGACTCATAGTGGGGCACTTTAGCATATAACTTTCACACCCTGTTAGGCTGAAGACTGCACATGGAACTTCATGCATTTATTAATTCACCCATTCGTTTATTTGTTTTTCTCATACTGCTGTAGTCTCTGCATCCTATAAAACGCACTGCCCAGAATCAGCACTCAATTAACACTTATGCAGTAAATTTTTAAAATAAGTATTCCTTAGTACTATTCTTATTATTTTTGTATCAATCACATGTTCATATGTTTTTAACAGGGGATAAAATGGATTTTACTTATTTATTTATAGATTTATAGATTTATTTATTTATTTAAGAGGAGATGAGGGGCAGAGGAGGGGAAAAGAGAGAATCCCGAGCAGACTCCCCTCTGAGCAAGGAGCCCGACACAGGGCTCAATCCCAGGACCCTGAGATCATGACCTGAGCTGAAATCAAGAGTTGGCCTCTCTACCGACTGAGCCACCCAGGTGCCCATAACTCCTAAAATGGTTTCTGTTACCCTAATTTTAAACTGAGTCTCACGGGTTTTCATTGTTTTACCATTCGTGTTGCAGAGAAGTGCTGGGGCTAGGAATGCACCATGAGTCTCTCACATCCCAAAGCCAAGACTTTTGCTTATAATACCCCAAAAAAGTTACTGACATTATCACACTTTCTGTTACAGTCTCTGTCAACTGACTTAATACTTTGATTTTTGTTTACTCTAAGAAAATAATAATTGACTTATTAATGTATGTTTCTTGGGATGTTTAACCTTCATCAAACAAAAATGTTAGCTATAATCTGTTCTCTATGCAAGTGAACGACATAAGACAGAAGTCCTCTTCACATTTTCTTTTAAAATTACGCATGCACTTGCCTGAGCTTTAAAACTTGGTTTTAAATGTACCTGGTTGTATTTGTAATTTAAACACCCTATAGATAAAATAATGCTTGAGGTTTTCCCATTTCAGTGCTTGCTCCTTTCAAACTGAGTTTTTTTTTCCCTTGTATTTTTCTAAGAAACTGTGGGAAATATATTTATGTCTAAGACTAGTATTTATATGATAGTTCAGAAAACATAGATTAAATGAAAATCACTGAAAATTGGAAATTAAGTTTAATATTTCCCTAATTTAGAATCATTTTACTGAAGCACTTTGAAATGATGTATAAAGGAAAAAAAATATATATATATGTAATATGGCACTCGCTCGATAGCAAAGTCACTGTGAGGAACTAAATTGATTTATTTCTGCAGTAGAAGCAGAGTTTCTGACATGCTTTAAATATACAGTAAATTCCTATTGAATAAATGTGTGTATAAACACTAAAAATAATACCCAATATAATAACAATATTGAATATAAGTATTGAAATCTACTCTCTATTTAAAATTTTTGCTTATTCACATTTGGTCAAACTAACTAGTATGGCTACATTATTAACATATTTAAATAGAGTATTGGCTTTCCTAGTAGGATATATATATATATATATATTTTAAGATTTTATTATTTATTTGAGAGAGAGAGGGTTGGAGTGAGCGAGCGAGAGAGAGAGAGAGCACAGCAGGGGGAACAACAGGCAAAAGGAGAGGGAGAGCAGACTCCCCAGTGAACAGGGAGCCTGATATGGGGCTTAATCCCAGGACTCCAGGATCACAACCTGAGCCAAAAGCAGATGCCTAACCGACTGAGCCACCCAGGTGTGCCCCATGATACAATTTTTAAATGGAAATTAAATAGGCTAATTATATTTGTCAGTAATTTATTTCCTTTTTTTTTAAGATTTTATTTATTTATTTGACAGAGACAGAGACAGCGAGAACAGAAACACAAGCAGGGGGAGTGGGAGAGGGAGAAGTAGGCTTCCCGCTGAGCAGGGAGCCTGATGTGGGACTCGATCCCAGGACTCTGGGACCATGACCTGAGCCGAAGGCAGCTGCTTAATGACTGAGCCACCCAGGTGCCCAATTTATTTCCATTTTTTATTGAAGTATAATTCACACACAATGTTATATTAGTTTCAGGTGTACAACATACTGATTGAACAACTCTGTACATTTCTCAGTCAATGCTCACCACAGTAAGTGTCCTCATCATCTGTCACCATACTACATTATTTCAATATATTGACTATATTCCCTATGCTGTACTTTAAATCTCCTTGGCTTATTTACTACCGGAAGTTTGTACCTCTTAATCTTTTTTTTTTTTTTTTTTTTTATCTATTTTGCCCATCCATCCCCTGCACATCCCCTCAGGCAACCACCAGTTTGTTCTCTGTATTTAAGGGTCTGTTTTGTTTTTTAGATTCCACATAGAAGTGAAATGATATGGTATTTGTCTTTCTCTGTCTTATTTCACTTAGCATAACACGCTCTATGTGCATTCATGCTGTGTAACATTTCATTGTCTATATACCATCATTTTTATCTCTTCAGCTATCAGCGGACATACACTGGGGTATCATAAATAATGCAAAAAACATAGGGGCGCATATATCTTTTTGAATTAGTGGTTTTGTTTTCTTTGGGTAAATACGCAGTAGTGGATCATATGGTATTTCTATTTTTTTAATTTTTTGAGGAATCTTCATATTTTCCACTATGGCTGCACAAATTTACATTCCCACCAACAGTGAATGAGGGTTCCCTTTTCTCTACATCCTCACCAACACTTGCTATTTTTTTTTAATTTTTTTTTTTAAAGATTTTATTTATTTATTTGACAGAGAGAGACACAGCGAGAGAGGGAACACAAGCAGGGGGAGTGGGAGAGGGAGAAGCAGGCTTCCTGCGGAGCAGGGAGCCTGATGCGGGGCTCGATCCCAGGATCCTGGGATCATGACCTGAGCCGAAGGCAGACGCTTAACGACTGAGCCACCCAGGCGCCCCTTTTTTTTAATTTTTAAATTATTTTTTTCTTAAGTAAATCCTACGCCTAATATGGGGCTCAAACACATGACCCTGAGATCAAGAGTCACATGCTCTACCAGCTGAGTCAGCCAGGTGCCCCTACACTTGTTACGTCTTGTCTTTTTTATTTTAGCCATTCTGACGAGTGTGAAGAGATAATCCATGGTGGTTTTGATTTGCATTTACCTGATAGTGATGTTGAACATCATTCCATGTGTCTTTTGGCCATTTGTATGTCTTCTTTGGAAAGAGTTTATTCAAGTCCTCTGCCCATTTTTTAACTGGATGATTATTATTTATTTTTTGGGGTGTTGAGTTGTGTAATGCCTTTTTTTTGGTATATTTTGGATATTAACCCTTTATCAGATAAATCAGTTGCAAATATCTTCTCCCATTCTGTAGGTTATTTTTTTTTGTTTTGTTGACAGTTTACATTGCTTTGCAGAAGTTTTATTTTTTTTTGGATGTAGTCCCAATAGTTTATTTTTGCTTTTGTTTCCCTTGCCTCAGGAGACATATCTAGAAAAATGTTGCTAATGGTGATGTCTAAGAGATTACTGCCTATGTTTTTGTTTAGAAGTTTTATGGTTTCAATACCCATATTTTTTTATGGGAAAATGGTTTTTTATTTTTTTTAATTTTATTTTATTATGTTAGTCACCATACATTACATTATTAGGGTTTTTTTTTTAAGATTTTATTTATTTATTTGACAGAGAGAGACACAGCAAGAGAGGGAATACAAGCAGTGGGAGTAGGAGAGGGAAAAGCAGGCCTCCCGCAGAGCAGGGAGCCCGATGTGGAGCTCAATCCCAGGACCTGGAATCATGACCTGAACCGAAGGCAGATGCTTAATGACTGGGCCACCCAGGTGCCCCACATTATTAGTTTTTGATGTAGTGGTCCCCGATTCATTGTTTTTGTATAACACCCAGTGCTCCATGCAGTACGTGCCCTCCTTAATACCCATCACCGGGCTAACCCATCCCCTCACCCCCCTTCCCTCTAAAACCCTCAGTTTGTTTCTCAGAGTCCATAGTCTTTCATGGTTCATCTCTCCCTCTGATTCCCCCCCCCTTCATTTTTCCCTTCCTTCTCCTAATGTCCTCCATGCTATGCCTTATGTTCCACAAATAAGTGAAACCATATGATAATTGAATTCTCTGCTTGACTTATTTCACTTAGCATCAACCCGCACATTTAAGTCTTTCATCCATTTTGCGTTTATTTTTGTGTACGGTATAAGCTTGTCTGGAATCCCAAAGGACCCCAAATAGCCAAAACAATCTTGAGAAAAAAGAACAAAATGGAAGGTATCAGTGTTCCAGATTTTAAGGTATACGGCAAACAAAACAATCAAAACAGCGTGGTACTGGCGCAAATATAGACACACAGATCAATAGAACAGGATAAAGAGTGTAAAAGTATTTTGTTTTCTTAATGGGGAGTATTATCCAAAAAGATAACCAATGTTCCTCTTTTTTTTTTTTAATTTAGATCTTTATGGTTAAAACTAACATTTAAAAAAGGATAGACCCCTCCAGACATGTTCAAGTATTGATTGAAATTCCCATAAGTCCACCAAAGTTTGCAGAAGAAAAATGTCTAAACTTGGACTTTCCTTACATATATCGTGTTGTTTTGGGAAATGTATTTTGAGTCGAATCCGTCTCACTTAATGCTTACAACAGTTGAGTATATATTTGAAATGTTTAAAAATTAAATGCAAGACATTGTCTATGAACAGTTGCAGTGAAGGCAAGATTGTTTCTCATGGATGTCTTTTCTTCCTAGGTTTTGAAATTATTTTCATCAACTTTATTTTTTCCCACCATATTGAGAGTGTATGTACACACACACACAAACACAGAAACATATAAACAAATAAATACACTTTTTAGGTTTTATTTAAATTCAAGTTAACATATAGTGTAATACTAGTTTCAGGTGTAGGATTTAGTGATCAACACTTACACACATACATACGTACATATATACATATTACATACCTGGTGCTCCTTACAAGTGAACTCCTTCATCCCCATCACCTGTTTCCGGGGGACATCCCCCACACCGACCTCCCCTCTGGTGACCATCAGTGTGTTCTCTAGAGTTAAGAGTCTGTTTTTTGGTTTGCTGCTTGCCTCTCCCTCTTTTTCTCCCTTTGTTTGTTTTGTTTCCTAAATTCTACAGGTGAATGAAATCATATGGTATTTATCTTTCTCTGACTTATTTTGCATGATATATACACCTTTTCTTTATCCATTCATCTGTCAGTGGGCATTTGGGCTCTCTCCATAATTTGGCTGTTGTAGATAATGCTACTGTAAACATCAGGGTGCATGTATCTCCTCAGATTAGTATTTCTGTATCCTTTGAGTAAATACCTAGTAGTGCAATTGCTGAATTGTAGGCTAGTCCTATTTTTAACTTTTTGTGGAAACTCCATGCCAGATGAACATAGTTTAAAGTGGACAGCCAAGGCGTACTCAGACATTGCGGCATGTCAACAAGCTATAAATTCCAGCAAAGATCAGGTAAGCCTGGTTTGGCTGGGCTAGGCTGAAGGGGTGCCTTCGATCACAATGCACTGTGAAAACAAGATTATTTTGTTGCTTTTACATAGAACTAGTTACAAGTTGGCTATTTCTGTCCTTGAAACAGAACTTAGCTCATGACTAAAAAAAGTGTAAATGAAAATAGCATCAATATTTATCTAGGTAGCTAACTGTATATGGTATAAATTTAAATAAAATATAAATGTATTTCTTTCTATAGATTTTATGTGTAAAAATATAATAGACCGTTATATAAATATATTCCTTTATGTATCTGATATATACATAAATATACATTTTTTTAAAGATTTTATTTATTTATTTGAGAGAGAGAATGAGATAGCATGAGAGGGGAGAGGGTCAGAGAGAGAGGCAGACTCCCTGCTGAGCAGGGAGCCCGACGCGGGACCCGATCCCGGGACTCCAGGATCATGACCTGAGCCGAAGGCAGTCGCCTAACCAACTGAGCCACCCAGGCGCCCCATAAATATACATTTTATAGTATATGTGTATATTTTCTGTATTATATAAGTATAAATTATTTTATAAATACAATGTATATTATATGGAAATATGTAGTATAGGGGTAAACATAAATAAACATTTAAAATAAATGTATATATAAATTATAATAAGAGAAAACATAAAAAGTGATCTATAAAGAAGGAAAATCTCTGAAAGAATCTTTGAAATTTTATTTTTTTTGAAGTTTACATAATGAAGAAATAAAAGATGATTCATCAGGTCATACTTAGGAGTGATAACTGTTCTCTGTAGTGATGAATCATTTTGGTGTTTCCCACCATAGTGAGGGAGAAGAAAGTTTTCCAACCAGTTATCTAAGAAAATTCATATTTGGTGATGAGAGGTAGTGACTTTGGAAAACATTGTGTTTTCAGTTTGATAGTTGAGGCTGCTTTGAAAGGGAGTTTGCCTTATTCCTGCAAGTGGATAGCATGCTTTTCTTGCAAGGAACATGGACCAGTGACAAGTTTTATTTTTACAGTGCTGTCTAGATGTTGTCAGAGGTAGAAGTCACAGAGTCTGACTGAGCAGAGTGCTGGGGGCAGGTGCATGGGGCATGGGGACAGCTTCTACTTCCCTGGGAGACATTCCAGCTTGCGACCTCACATGGCATCGGTATGGGAATTCTCATTGCGATACTGGCAGTGTGCTCCAAACTTTGATATATCAAGGAAACTACTGTTTTTTTTTTCAGATAGCAGTCAGGGACAGAGGCTTACAAAAAAAAATGTATATATATATATATATATATATATATATATATATATATATACATACATACACACACATATATTTGACATTGTCAAATGCATCCCCATTGTCAAAGGAAAAACAGCTGTGATGTCAGCCTTGGGTGCTCTTGCCATGTGTCACAGAATCAGCATGGATGCACGGAGCATTGTGTGTTTACAGCCCCTGGATGTACACTTGAACATGAATGGCGGTGAAAAGCCTTTATTCCTCTTCCAAGAGATGAACAGCAGTCTATACTCAGGGCGCGAGTTACCTTGGAGGATGCTTCCAGCTAGGGCTGTTGGCATAGGTATGCTCTCCTTGTAAAGTTCTCCTTCAGCTCTCTTCTCAGAAGGTTCCTATGATCTAACTTCATTCTCTGAATGAGAATTGTCAAGTGACCATATCACATTTTGAAAATGCAAGCTGGTATTTTCATGTCACTGCCTTTTCGCATGTTATGGAACGTGTTTGTGTTTATTGTTTGTCTCTCCTCATGTTCCTAGAATGTTAGGTGCACGAGAGTAGAGATGTCAGTGGGCTTTTGTCATTGATAGTTTCCTGCTGCCTAAAAGAATGAGTGATATCTCATAGACCCTCCATGATGGCTTGTTGAATAAATGAATTTCTGGGAACATCGAGAGCCAGAGAAATAAATATGAGTTTTGTCTGGCGGGGAATCCAAATGATGTGCAAGTCAAGATGGATATATTGTATCTTGAATAATTGTAGTAAAATACTCTTAAGCCTATGGAAAATGTATTGTAAATTTCATGAAACTCAACCACTTACATGTAAAATTATAACATAATTGGGAAAGCTGTCTTTTTCTCCAATATGTTTAACAATAGAATGCTATTTCCAAATCACTAAGCAAAAACAGGAGTTTATTAAGTATACCAGAGTGTTGACTTTGCCAACTGAATTATCTCCTGAAAGGCAAGTACAAGGAACTTACTTGAAGGTGAGCTCCATTCCTTTTTAGGATGGGGCATGTTCTAGATCGCTACAGCGTAACATTGTTGGCCAAGGAGATCTGGAGGGAAGACTTGTACCCAGAGAACATGGCAGAGTTTGATATGGAATTTATAGTAAAGGTACTACACCACATTGGAGATGTCGTTTGAAATGCCTTTCATTTACCTGCTCTCATTTAACAAGATTTGGGGTTTCATCTCCTATAAGAACTTTGTCTGCAATCCTACAGATTGCATAACTAGTAATGAAAGTGTTATTTTAATTAAAATGTTGGAACTGTTCCAACTTAATCGATGACAGAAGAGCCTGTCAGCTGACTGGCACCATAAGTTTATTAATCATGTGGGTCCTCAGTCTTTTGTTTGTAGAAGCGTAGCCTCTTTCCAGGAGGTATGTTTTCATTGCATCTTTATTTAGAAATCAGGATTTTCTTATTAAGCCAATATGTGCATTATGTTATAGGATATCAGGCTGACATGATGAGTCATAACTTTCAGGTGGTATAAATGTTGAGCCCACTGAAATGATTAAAATTGCCTTGGAAATGATAAATATATAAATTAAGTAGTAAAAAAAAATTGATAGAAAAGCTCCTATCTTTCTCATTATTCAAAACAACATACTCTCCAAAATAGTCTTATTACCCCAGGTGGTAAGTAATATATCTAGTCTAAATGAATTTTTATGCAAGTTTTTATTGTGATATTTTCAAAAGTCTAAGTATGAATCTCTAGTAACAATATATAGGATCACAGACCAAGAGGTTCTGTTTCTGGAGATAAAATAAGGCAAGTGGCTTTAGTAATTTTAAAATTATCACCCATCCGGTGGTTTTCATCTTGAAGGCTGTTAAATGGAACCAAATAGTTTTACTCAGAAGTAAAAGAAAATGACACATTGTGAGAACATAAGACTAAAAACTAAGCCAGTAAGAGGGAAGTCAAGTTGGTTGATTCAGGACCCATGAAGAAACACAATGTTGCTCTTCTGTCATTTGGGAAGATGGTATTGCTTTTCCTTCAAGTGTTTCTTAATAAGTATTTTTAAGTATTTTCTCTGTATATATATATTTTTTTGATTTAGTGTTCCATGATTCATTGTTTATGTATAACAGCCAGTGTTCCATGCAGAACGTGCCCTCAATACCCATCACCAGGCTAACCCATCCCCCTCCCTCTAGAACCCTCAGTTTGTTTCTCAGAGGTTTTTAGGGGAAAAAAAAAAGGATTGGCACTATCATTTGTATAGATCTTAGCAGGGCTCTATCCAGGGAAGAGGCCTCCATTTCCCTTGAAACCTTCTGAGCCATGTGTTCTTGTGAAATTGTCTAGTCCTTCCCTGTAATGGAATGAGCAGAGGTTTCAGACTCACCACCTCTACCACGTCTTCAGCCCCTCGCCAGTTTATAATTTTAAGCTAGTCAACATGACCTTTCCTCCACAGAATGGAGATAATAGCACCTACCTTAGAGGCTATCCTAAAGACAGGTTGAGAAAATTTATGTCTAATCATTTTGAAGACCCCATAGATGCTGAGTCAGAAATGCTCCTATTAATCTCACTGTTTGATGCACTGAGCATGCATTTATAGCAACTCACTCATTTAATCCTCAAGAGAAACTTCTGGGGTAGGTACTGTTTTATCTTCATGTTAATGATGAAGAAGGTAAGACAGAGATGCTCTCTGATTTGCTCAAAATCATGTAACTGGTACGTTGAATAACTTTATAAAGAATAACTTGAATTTATGACTCTAATCCACTGCTCTTACATATGCTAGCACTGGTCAGTTGTAAGCATGATTTCTTATGTTCTCTTAATATTTAATACTGGGCTCTTCTTTGGGCTATCTATGCCTAGAAGTTATAAAAGCAGAGGCTGAGTCTGTTGCCAGTAAGGGAGAAAAAAATGTGTGAAGGCCAGGTAAAAAGAAGTTTCCTTTTTTGTCTGTTTGTTTTAGATAAGGAAACAGAAAAATAGCTCACATTCTTAAATGTGTGTGATCTAGTGCAGTGACCTTTGAAATTTAAGGACTATGAATCCTGAGTGAAAAAAAATGGGCTTGGGCGCCTGGGTGGCTCAGATGGTTAAGCATCTGCCTTCGGCTCAGGTCATGATCCCAGCGTCCTGGGATTGAGTCCCGCATCGGGCTCCCTGCTCCTTGGGAGCCTGCTTCTCCCTCTGCCTCTCTCTTTCTCTCATGAATAAATAAAATCTTTAAAAAAATGGGCTTGCACTTTTAATACTAGTTTAAAATAACTTATGTGTATTTATGTATGCTACTATACAAATAAACTTTATAAAATAGAAAGATGGATAAAAAATGCATTTAAAGGCGGAATAAAAATATTTCCTTAGTACATTCTGATGAGTCTTACCACAAGACGTCTAAGGAGAGAGAATCCTAGGCAGGAGTGGTAAACCCAAGACCCTCAGAGAACAATATGGCCCACCAGAAGTACTTGGTTATAAGAAGGGTTGGACAGTCATCTAAACACTGGGCCATCTCACAAGGAAATGTGGATTTCTATGATATTCTGGAAACTCAGAAGACCTGGCAACACTGGTTTGTGTTCCCACCCAATGGCCATTGACAGAAATTAGTCCCAGCTGGCCTCCGCAGACAAACCCTGTGCTCCTTCACAGCCTCACCATCCCCATTGCCCCTTTGCACTCATTCACTCTTTCCTTTTGTCTTCTTGTCCCTGTAGACACTTGAGTGTAGAACCCCTGAATGAGAGAAGCAGAGCTCCTGTCCCTGCCCCACCATGATCTATAACCAGGGTCACTTTGAGCAATTCCATGTGAATGATTTCTTCAATTTACATGGAAACTTAGCCCATCATTCTTTCAGTAAGACTCTTGGTGTGCTCACTGGCCACTGATACCTCACTCAGCTTCTTTACTTGCTGGGAGATTGCAAAGAAAAGCAAAGGGATGAAAATGAAATGCATCCCAATGCTTTGGAAGATAGATGTGGTAAAAAAATGGATGATTTATCTTTGGTCTTACTTGGCATAGTCAATCTCCTATAGCTCTGCTAGAAAGCAATTCAGATTGTAATGAGGGGTTTTTCTATTTGATTGTGTAAAACAAATGTCCATTGAAATCTTCATGTAGGATATTAATAACTAGTTTGTCAGCTTAAATTGTCATAAAACAACGTACATATGGGGCGCCGGGGTGGCTCAGTCAGTTAAGCCACTGACTGGTGGTTTCGGCTCAGGTCATGATCTCAGGGTCATGTGGTTTAGCCCCATGTCCAGATCCACGCTCAGAAGAGAGTCTGCTTGAGATTCTCTCCCTCCATCTGTCTCACTACTGGAACACTATCTCTAAATAAATAAATAAATAAACTTTTAAAAATAAAATAATGTACACTGTATCATTGAACTATGCCATGGACAACATGAATTTAGTAACTTAAACTGTTTAACATTTAGTACACTCGCGGGGTCTCAGTGTTTAAAGAGGTGTGGTTCTGGTGTCATCTGTATGTTAACTTCTCAACTTCCTTGCTTACAGAGTGAGTCCCAGAAAATATTTCTTTCCTGAGAGATTACTTGTCTGCAAATTCCTGTGGGTAAAGAGTTGCAGGGCGTTAAACAGGTGTGTTACTTTGTTAATGGATAGTGTGGCGCAGGTTATTGTCTACCAAGTCAGTAAGGGTTTTCTGTGCAGTGACAGTTGTGTTTACCTATCACAGATTAATGAACTTGTCCCATGGTTGCTTCTCCCTCCTGTTATTTCAGATCAGCCTTGAGTGGAATTCGACAGAAGATGCTACGACAGTTTTATCTCTGGAAATGGTTAGCTTCAGGGATTATCCTCGCAGCCCTCTTCACAATCTGCTTCAGCCAGTATGATGATGGTAAGTCTGCTTCTAGTCTGACTTGGAGAGTTAGCTGGGGTTTCTGTTATTAAATGCAAAATGAAACAAAACACCGAAATGAATAATGCTAATTTGTAGTTCATTTTTAAAGGTTAGTAGCTGTGTGAAATAACTTACCTTAGTTAAAATAATCCTACAAAAGTGGCATCTGGGTGCACCTCGTTTCTTAATAAGGATTGTGGTTCAGTAGAAAATCCAGAGCAAGTCCTCCCTTTGAACACTTACTCATTATCACTAAGTAAATGTGTGATTGCTATGGAAAACAACAACAACAACGTTCAATTCTATTTATTAACTCTTGAATAGACACAAGCAAGAGTT
Source organism: Neomonachus schauinslandi (assembly GCF_002201575.2). Lineage (NCBI taxonomy): Eukaryota > Metazoa > Chordata > Mammalia > Carnivora > Phocidae > Neomonachus > Neomonachus schauinslandi. The sequence continues at coordinate 71,682,730 of NC_058408.1, forward strand.
CAGATAAAGTTTGAGAATACAAAATATACCAAAATTTCCTATGAGAAAAGATCTCGGAAGTGGTCAAAAGTAGATGCTTTAGGTGATTTTACTGTTAGCACTTTAAATCTGTATTATGTTATTTCATCCAGCACCATTTTATTTGGAAAGAAAAAAAAAAAAAGGTAAAAGACTTGACATTAGAGTTTGTAACTTATTTCCTAACAGTAAATCAGGCACTTTAGAAAGAAATGTTAGTTATCAAGCTCCTAATGGACCATTTAACACATTCTATCTGCAGGGTCCTGAATGTGTGTGTCCTAGATATTTGAATATTAGAGGGATCTGTCTTTAAATGCCATGTAATAAGAGTTAGTGTGTGTATATATATATATACACAATACTTTAGGTTTAATAGAAGGAAGAAATGGACAAATGTGTCCATTCTAGAAAACTGAGTTTTGTTTTATTTTTCCTTTTCAGTGTTTTTACCCCACATTTGTTCAGTATTCGGGGCCCCGGCTACAAGCAGGCAGACCCTCCCCCCTCCACCATTGCCCTGTTATCTGGTTGCACTTAGTGGCAGCAAAGAATGGGATTAAGATTATTTTTTACGCTTTGCTTAACTAAACTGAAAGATCTGAAGATTGATGAATCAATCAGTCTTTATCCCAAACAATATTCAAACTGCACCCATATTAAGACATTCTTAGTCCTTCATAGTTAGAAAAATATGACTCTTTGGAGACTTGCAGAATAATTTGCAATAGCAACTATTTTCATAAAGTCAGTAGCCTAATTCCTTGAAAAGTGTTGCTAATTAGCACATTGCTTACTTTAAGTGTTTCTGAACTCAGTGTTCACATCGTTGCCATTTCTGGCTATTGCAAATCTCCATTCTAAAAAAAAAAAAAAAATTAAGTGTCATAATAAATAAATAAGGTAACTGTGACTTTGAAGCAAAAATAAAAATCAATGAAACTTAGAAGAACATGGCTTTCTATTAAAAGGATGTATTTTAAATTTGCCCTAGGAATAGATGACAAATCTGTATTGATAGTTCTTTATGTCATAAGGCATTCTATTTTTATCCATATTTAGTATTCACACTGAGTGAGGAAGGATTCACTTTTCTCACATTAGACGGGCACATGCTCTGTACTTTTCAGCAATATAATTTAGGTTATCAGAGGAAATGACTCCTGGTTTAACCTGGAATGCTATAGATTGGTTCCCTTAATAAGCTCATTATAGCTCTTACTCTTTCTAAATGTGCTCACATAGCCTCCAAAATAAGATCAGGTAACTGCTGGCCCCCACGTAGTCTCCTTTCTGAAGCAGGGTGCAGCCTCACACCTGCCCCAGGCTTGCCTGCAGGAGGCCCGTCCCTGCAGGTCTGCACTAGGGATGGCCCCCTGCAGCCCTCCTGAGACACCTGCTCAGCCTCCTCCTCCAGGGGACTCACTCAGTTCTCAGGAAGATGGAAGGGATTGGAGCTGTTAGAGAAGCATGAATTCTGTATAGTGTTTTGTAGACATCTCTTCCCTTTATGTGGTTTCTAGCATGTATTCCATCCTTGGCCCCTCCCATCTACCTCCATGCTAATGTCTTAGTCTTTTCCTTAGGTATCCCCCACCCAGGTCTTCACTTCTCTTTGACCTCCCGCAACCAGGGACGCTGTGGCATCACTGTCATCCAGTTGTTCAGTGATGTGTGACTGAAAATCGTTCTAATAGTTGCTATTTTTTACAATCTATATAAAATTGGGAGCCCACACTATGGAGTAAATCAGAACTCAGAAATGCTCCACTAACACACAAAATAGCACTAAACTGGAATATGCAGTAAGAATTTCTTGAAGCAATGTGTTTTTAACCCAAATGCTTGGGGATGCAGGTACATAAGATTAGATGGAAGGAAGACAATGGTGATGTCATGAACTTGATAGCAGTTTCCTCTGCTTTTCCTCTGCCTTTTTTTTTTTTTCTTTTAGGCATACGGGAGTTATTCTGAAATAAAATATTCTAGTATTAGCCAAATGTGTAGAACTGCTTCTAAGGAAAATATATTATATAATTATTATTTAAAATATTTTATAACAAATTTTTTCACTTGAAAACTTTGGCTAAGTTTTGAGTCTTTTCATATTTTTCACTCAAATTGCTGGGGAAAGTTTCTAGATTCAGTAATAAAATTTGCAGACGACCTGTTCCATAGAGGACACTTCATTTGTTTGTTGACTACATCTAAGCAAGTATTAATAGTGTAAGTGAGATTGATTGTATTATATTAAATTTTTAAAATGAGAATTTAGCTAACTGATAGAAAATAAAAGAACATAATGCATCTTCAGTTAATGGCCTCTTTCTACCAATTGATAGCATTGGAGTTGATATTCTCGCTTGTGATTTCATGCACTATGAGTCCTGACAATTTTATTTGAATGGAAACATGTGCTCTGATCCCACATTGATTGTGGGATGTCTGGGGGCAGGGCGGGTGGAGGGAGGCACCATTGAGAAGCAGAGGAAGCTGGGCCATCTGCTAAATTGTGTGTGGTGTGGGGGGAAAAGATCTATAAAGGATGTCACTTGTTCTAACATGCTATTCACAGGGAGGTAAATAAGCAAAGTTGTGCACAGGGTTTTTTTGTTGATTTTGTGTTGATTTTGAGTTCATGAATGAATCCTAAAAGGGAGAGAGAGAGAGAGAGAGAGAGAGAGAGAGAGAGAGAGAGAGCAAGAATGGGACTATTATATATGGGTAAAAGCCTAGTCCCAGGCTTTTCCAGACTGTCATGAGGGCGCTGTTGTAGCACCTTCCCTACCTCATGGGCTGCATGGGACCCTCACTGTCTCCCCAGGATCATGCTGGACATTGCTCAAAAATCCTGTATCCTCTGCATATGCTGTTCCTAAGTGTAATGCATGTGATCTTCTTCCTGACAGCATTATCTTTCTCTGGACATAGTGTCATGCAAGTTTCTCTTGAGTGTCATTCAGTTATAATCAAAGTAAAGATGATTATTGAAGACTGTAAGTAACTTTCCATGAGCTATGCTGTCTGTGAAACATCTTCATCCCTCATTTAAATTTGATTTCTTAAGGCACCGTTCTTAGAAAGTGAGCAAATATACGTGTAGATATGTGTTACACATATCTACCTGTATACATAAATAATACACATTTTAAACAAAAATAAAACCCTAGCATGTATTGTTATGCAAGTTTTTAGCTTAATATGTTATAAACATCTTTTTTGTTTGAGCCTGTAATTTATTCCATCTGACAGTCTATTTTCGTTCTGAGACAAAAGCTTAGCTGTTACCACTCTTTAGGTTATACCCACACCTGCATTTCTTGTCTCCACTTTTCTGGCGGTGAGTAATCACGTGGATCCTTGTTAAACACTTCCCCCCGCCCCCGAGGACTTTGTTTTAGAGTAAAGGTTTGAAAATATATACCTTTTTATGTAGTTTGTTTCAGCAAGAGTTGTCCAGTAAGCAAGTTCACATAAAAACTCTAAGCTCTAACCTTGTGCCTGGAAGGATTACTTCTGTGGCTTTTGTATACTCTAGTAATCGGCTCACTTAAAGTCCATCTGTATACTCTGGAAGGCCAGAGAACTAAAGAGCTGGGTTGGGGGGGGGGAATCTCTGATAAACAGAAGACCACTTATTGTTCTTAGAAGATTCTGTCTGCTCATCTGTGCGTCTTTGCTTTCTCCCTCTCTATCTCTAATACACACGTTATTTCCAAGATAGCTTGGAATAGCTAGGTACTGATACTTCAGATGCCCCATTTGTCCTGTGAGGATAGAGAGAAGAAAGGAAAGGTCTAATTTAGTGTCCAAGCCCTGCAGACAAAACTAATGGTAAGTGGTAAGGTGGATGCTTCCCTGTGGGGCTCTAACAACCTGAAAAACTGGAACCCATTGAAAAATAAAATACTCATATCCTAATTTCATGAAATGCATGAAAGGCAGAACTCATTTTAAACATCCTTAATAGACATTGAGATTGAGCAAAATTGTCGTCATAATCCTGCACGGCTCCGAGTCAGCAGTAATGCATACAGCTCATGATAGAGCGGCTCTTCTTAGCTGGGTCTTTTCCTGTCGAATCTCGGTATCTGTTACCAGCACTTCTCCACTGATTCCCTTAAGCTTTGCAATTTGCTTTTTCTCACAACTCTACTAAAACTGTACTCTCTAAAGCCTCCAATGACCACTTTCTTGGACAAATCCTATAATTTCCTAGCATTTCAGCAAGCAGCTCTACTGATCCACCCTCCTTCCAACTTCGTTTTTCTCAGAGGTTCTTTGTACTGACTTTTTCTGATTGTGTACGTATCAGCCTCCCCCATCTTCCTGGTAAATATTCTCTCTCTTCCTTTTTTGTGATTTTGAAAGTGTCCCAATCTTGTTTGTATTTCCATAAGGAAAAATATATTGTTTAATAAATTGATTTCGATATTTTTTGACAGTGTGGTCATTTTCTACCCCACTTCCCTTGCACAGAGTATTCATCTCCCTTCACACCCTCTGTACATATGGTCACGTTGGCTGTGGTCCACATATTTGGATTCACTTATTTAGTTAGCATTTTATTGCATATCAACTCTAGGAAAGACAGTAGGGCATCAAAAACGAGGCAGTCTCAGGGTGCCTGGCTCAGTCATTAAGCATCTGCCTTCGGCTCAGGTCATGATCTCAGGGTCCTGGGATCGAGCTCCACGTCAGGCTCCCTGCTCAGTGGAGAATCTGCTTCTCTTCCTCTCTCTGCCCTTCCCTCTGCCCCTGCCCCTCTCAAATAAATAAATAAAATCTTTTAAAAATCGAGGCAGTCTCTTCATCCAAGTATAATAATGACAGAGATAGTCAATGTACAATGTGATATATATACTAATAGAATTATGTGCAGTGTCTGTGTTTTGGGAGAATACCAATGGAAGATTTGCTGAAGATTTTGGGGTAGACATAGTAAGAAACTGTTTGCAGGACAGATTTTGAGTTTCCAAGTTAAGAAACTTAAGGACCATAGGTAATTTCAGAAAACAGTGTAGAACACTGAGTTGATGTTCTGGTTTTCAGATGTGTACAGGTTATCGCTGCACAACACCGAGGATTGTGAGTGTTGTTTCATGACCTCATTCAGGAAATGTTAGGTGTTAATGTATCTGAAGGTAACAAAACAACATGTGATTGCTTGTGATCATTATCTATCCTGGGCTTATCTATGAGCTCCTCCCCTTCATGGAACTCCAGCTGACCACATCCACGGTCTCTGTTTTTTGGAGGGGGTGTGTGGGTGTGAGAGAGAGACAGACAGACAGACAGATGGAAAGAGAACCAGAGACAGAGGAAGGGAGAGATACCCCTGAAAACTATATCTCAGTTGTTTGTAGTGCTCAGATTTTGGAATTGATTGTATTCCATGCCTTCTCAGACACTATTCAGAAGTGTTGCTACATATTTATATACACATCATTCCTGAATATTCAACAAGTTTTTTGAAATCTTTGAAATAAAAAAAATTTGTTTTATGTGTGAACATCTCCTAACAATAACCACTAATGTTTATTTAGCATTTACTAACCAAGCCTCCATGTACATTGTATTTTTAGTTTAATTTTCATGAGAACTCCATGACGGATTTGATACTAACAACCATGTAGCATTTCTCTGCTATCCTGCCCCTGCCAGGTCAGCGACACGGACAGGTGAACTTGCTGTCCCAGTGTGGTATAACTAGGAGGTGACAAAGCCCAAACCAGACCTTTACCTCAGCTCTGCGTGCAGTCACCATCCGCTGGGCTATTTTATTATGACATCAGAATCTAATCTTCCCCTCCAGATTTTACTCAAATTCTGCTTATTCCTTGATCCTAACTTATTCATTATTCTTTAATGTTGTTACTAATGGCACTCAATCCAAAATTAAACATGGAGGGGTTAGTCAACGGGTATAAACTTGAAGGTACAGAGAATAAGTTCTGGAGATCTACATACAGTAGATGGTGATGATCGTTACTAATGCTGCAATGTGTACTTGAGATTTGCTGAGAGAGTAGATACTGAGCGGTCTCACCACAGCAAAATAAATTCATGCATCAATCCATAAATACACAGCCACGTAAATACATAAGATAACTATGTGGATGATGGCTGTGTTAATTGGGTTGATTATGGTAGTCACTTTGCAATGTGTAAGTATCCAGACACCGCTTTGTGCACCTTATGTGGGTACAATTTTTGTCAATTATACCTCAATCAAGCTGAAAAAATAATACTTCTCTTCCCCGTTATATTCCAACATATCATACAACGTTTGTTTTATGTTGAGATTATAAATTGCCGAAGACAGAGACTGTCTCATTTACTTTCCTCAGCCCTTGACAGAATGACCCAATTAGAAGTTATTGAAATAAGTAAGCATTGAAATTAAAAAAAATATTAGAGAGATGAAATGTCTCCTTTAACAATGTAGGGCAAGTTGGTGAGGTTCGAGAATAGCAACTAGAGTTCAAACAACAATTCAGAAACATACTTAGCATTTGATTTATATGGCATTGCTCAACATTGACATAGGGACAAAAACAATCAATAAATACCCGTGGTAGGGAGATGTTGCACATAGCTAGGTTCTTTTCTGTTTGTTTTTGTTTTTTTGCATCCTGTTGGGAAAACAGTTTAGGTAAACTGTATGAGTATATATGTCATTTTTGAGAGATTCAGCTGACATTTTCCCCATCATAGTGTGTCACTGAGCAAAGTCCGTGGAAAACTCAAACTGAACCCATCCTTCCTTCTTGTGTGCTTCCCACCTTTCTTTTCTCTGATTCTTAGCTGCTCTTCTGGGTATTTGTTCCCAACGTTGGCAGATCACACGGTGGCTTTGATTCCTGGATCAGTAGCCCAGCTCATGTCACTAATATTTCCTGCTTGTGTAAGACCTTCTACTGCCCCTCAGGGCCACTCAGTTAGACTGTTCAGTGATGACTGTCCAGCTACTCTGAGTTTATTAAGTGTCTCTGTTGAACACTTGGAATACTGATGAGCACTCCTCAGACTGAGCCTGAGACTGGGTGTGAAAACAGCCATGCGAGAGTGTCGCCGTCCACACTGCATGGGGCTGTATCCAGCATTGGGCCACGGCTGGTCTGTTGAGTACAGGGAATGCACTTCTGATGATATCCCCGCAGGGAAAAGAACACAGCATTTAAAAGAAATATTAATAATGCGTTATACACATTATTTCATTCATTCATCTATTCAGGTAGAGCGAGCATATGCAACATCTATTATATGCACATCAGATTTCTAATTATTGCCTAAGTGATTTCTGAGTGCCAGATGCCTTATCCATACTACACACTCTACTCACATTGCTTATTTACATATAATGCACATGATATGTATATATGTACATGTACTTTTAAATAGGATGGCAGTGCTATGGAAAAATAGAATCTCTGGGAAGAACCAGATTTCCAGGAGAGCAAGAAAAAAAAAAAAAAAGAATGTTCAGCAAAGTATATATTCTCTTATTCAATGTATTTAATCTTCACTAAAATCCCATGAGATAAATTCCATTATTATTCCTATTTTCCAGATGAGGAAATTGAAGCTTTACAGATATTAAGCTGTCTTGGGTCAGATCATGGGTCTCCTACATCTAAGGGCCATGATCCTACTTCAGGCAGCACGGCTCAAGCTGGCACAGTCTTAACTACTATATTTTGTAGCCTTAAGACAGAGTGCTGCAGGACTCAAGAAAGTTGGATCCATTGAACCTTGGAGAATCATGGCACCATGATCAATCCCTATTGTCCATTTATTCAATATATATGTATTAACATCTCCGTTGTGCCAGCTTCTTGCTAAGTTCTGGAGATGCAAATATTAATAAGGTACATTTTTTGACCTCATGAATGCTACAGCCTAGTTCATACAAAACACCAGTACAAGGAACAAACAGATGACAAGTATAAATCAGTATACTGTAGGTTGTAAAGGGCGGGAGTTAAAAGGACGGCATTCTTTGAAGTGTGTCAAAGCCTGTGTTGGCTGTAATTAGTCCTAAAAGGTTTTTAGTATGAGATAGTTTTGAGTTACTTGGAAAATGAGTGACAAGCTGCATTGGATTCAAACCTGATACATTATGCCTCGTGTGTGCAGTCCAAGCAGAGGGGAACATAGGGGGATTAACAGATGATACCCATTGGTGGTATGTGGAGATGGAAGATTATCTATGGCAGAGTGGTTGAAGCATGAGCTTGGGAGTCAGAGAGACCTTCTTCAACTCGTGGCACAATCTCTGTATGCATTTTGATGAGTGATGTAACAACCTCACTCAGACTCAGATCTCCATCCGCTAAACAAGGGTAATGGCAACCCAGATTAGACTGCTGTAGGATTAACTGATGTTACGCATGTGAACTGCTTACTATGCTTTCCAGCATATGGGCAGCACTTAATACATGTACTTTGGTATATTGTAATAATTACTATATTTTCAAATTAAAGTAAGGTAGACTACATGTTTCCTCATCATTATTCTATTTAGATTCCCTTTGTCTGAAAACATTTACACACACACACACGATCATCTGCTACATCTTCAATGGACTACACCTTCTTTAGAAAGATCATATACCTTCTGTATACTTCTTTCTGGGTACTATACTTCTCTGTAGGCTTTTCTGCTCCTCGAGCTTGTGAATTTCTCAGCTGCACTTATTACGGCATCTGTCATAGAAGAGAAACTCCGTAAGCATTGGGTTATCTGTACCTTTTCCATATTTTTCTCTTATTTTCTCTACCTCTTTCAACTATGTCAATGTTGATTAGTTTCTTTTTATATACAGGAACTTCCTTTAGTTCCTTCTTCCTACTCTTTCTTCACTCACGTGAGATGGTGCTCTTACCACTTTCTTCTTTGCATTTTGTTTCCTACATTCACCCAACCTTCTCTTCCATCCTTATTTGTTCTCTTTCCTGCTTCTTTGTCTTCTCTCTCTCCCTCCCTCTCACTCTCCCTACACCCCCCCCCCACCCCTGCAACATTTGGTCTACTCTTATTAGCTTTCTCCCTCCCTTTAGATAATTTAAATTCCAGAAAATACAACAAGCACTTTCTTGGCTTCAGTCACTTCATATATCTAACAGTTTGGCCTACATTAAAAAAGTAATCTTAACTGGACTTTCAATCTCATTCGTTGCTAAAAGGAATTAGGATAGCATTTTAAAGAAAAAGAAAAAAAAAATTACCAGAGCACACACACACTACAGTACCTCTAAAGTTTCCTTCTACTTTCAGATGAGTGCCTTAGAGGAGATGCCATCAGATTTCATTTCCAATGATAATGAAGTTTGAAAACATTTTCCATCTAATCTCTAAATTTGTAAGATTTAAATTCAAACTAGGACCTTTGCCAAATAGCATTTGTGAAATTATCAATTCCATGGGAGTTTATATAAATATGTAAAGTGAGATATATTCTTAAAAAAAAAAACAAAAAACACCCGCAGGACTACTGGCCAGTGACCCACCGATACTAGACCGAAGCCCGTGCAGGCTGTTGGCACTGGTCCCTGAGAGCTTCCCAGCTCCATCCCACCTGACAGCAGAAGTCCCTTTTCTCAGCTGGTTTCAACGTGGCTTTGGGAGCAGATCTCCACAAGTGTAGTGTTTGAAGACAATCATGATGTATTTCTGTTTGTCGTATAATATTAACTGCTTCATTCCATAGCATACACAAAAAAGACACAGAGAAACTAACTTACATAATCAAATCATATGAAAATCAGCTTCTATTTACTGAAAAGTCTTCCAAGAGTTTTCCAAGGGCTGTGCTTATGCTGATGTTACAGAAGACATCATACAAACAGCCTTTTTATTATTTTTTTATTTTTTTAAGATTTTATTCTTTCATGCGAGTGAGAAAGAGAACACAAGCTGGGGGAGAGGCAGAGGGAGGAGCAGACTCCCCACTGAGCAGGGAGCCCGATGTGGGACTTGATCCCAGGACCCCGAGATCATGACCTGAGCCGAAGGCAGACATTTAACCAACTGAGCCACCCAGGTGCCCCTTAAAAGCAGCCTTGCAAAGAAACTTTTTAATTCTGGATTTTCTACTACCCTGATCCCATCACTAGAGATTACTGCAAGGAACAACTGGCCAATGATGGCATTGCTGGTAAGAATAACTAGAAACTGGGGCGCCTGGGTGCCTCCATGGGTGAAGTATCCAACTCTTGGTTTTGTGATCTCGGGGTCATGGGATCAAGCCCGTGCCCCATCAGGCTCTGCGGGGAGTCTGTTTGAAGATTCTTTCCCTCTGCCCCTCCTGGCACACATTCTTTCTCCGTCTCTCAAATAAATAAATTAATTTTAAAAAAGGAATAACTGGAAACTTATGAGAAAGCACTTCAAAAACAGAAGAGGTTCGATAACATCCCCCCAAGACAGGGAAGTGTCAAATAGCAGTACTCATCGTTGACCTGGCACATTGCAGTGTGAAATGAAGTACTGCAATTTAAGATTGCTGACGTGTTTTGGTAGAGTAAACAAATAATGAATACATTTTTTTAAAAAGTCAATGACTTAGAATATGAAAAACATACTCAATAGGCTTTGGAGACAACTAAATCTCATTCAAAATTTTATGCTTATGTGATTCCTACACCTTATCTTATTTCTTTAATTTTTTTTCTTAGTTCACGTTTAACAGAAACAACACAAGATCAAGAAAGGCTGGCCTCCCCAGCCCCTGCAGGAAAGGCCCGTCCTGTCCCATACCACATCTGCACTGAGTCTAAAGTCTTTGTTTTAAGATGTTAGTACCAAAGAGATTTTTCATGGCCGCCCATGGCATCCCGGCCCTAAAATGGCCCAGTGTTCACTTCTGCTTAGAGAAATAATATTTGCTCTTTTGGATAGTGAGCTTGATGGCATCACTGCCAGGCTTTCCCATGCTTGTCAGTAAACTCAACTAGTCTGAGTCTCATCCACAGAGTGGCCAACAGGGTGGTCTTCACAGCGATCTGCCAAAGGATTTCTTTATCATCAATGATAAAGATGCACACGATGCCTTCATCAACCTTTAAGACTCCATAGTCCTGAGCAATGGTACACTTGGGGTGTGATACCAAGGGAACATTCACGGGTCCCAGGCCTCCTTCTTTCTTGGATGTTGATCCACACCAGGTGACAGAAATGAGAATCCACAGAAGCACCAATCACTTGACACTTGAGTTTCTTAAATTCTTCTGCCCTGTTGCTGGAAGCATTCATCTGTTTGGGGCACACAAAATGAAGTCAAGAGGATAAAAGAGCATAGTATATATTCCTTTGTAGTCCAAGAGGCTAATGTCTTTGAATGGGGCCATATGGCATAACAGCCTTGGCTTTGAAGTTGGGGGCAGGATGCCCAATTTTGGCATTTCCTGAAGACATCTTTCTATTGACAGATCTGAGACAGAGCACACCAAAGACCAGTCAGGAAGAAGACACCTACAACCATATTTGAAATGGAATTTTTTGGAACTATACCAAATTACAAATAAATATTGCTCTAACAGGGGAAAAAAATCTGTATAGATACATACATACATACATACATAATCCACTTTCTTTAATGAAAGCTGTATAGGAGCAAGTGAATATCAAAAGTACGCACAAAGGGAAAATTATATTCTAAGTTTAGAGAATCTCAAAATAGACTCTCTTCTCTTAATGCTGTATATATGACAAGTTTGGCAACACATTTATTTGAATATATTAGCAAATTATACTGATCAATTGGATTCTATTGCAGAATTTCATTATATAAACCTAGAAAAAAAGGAAATATCTTTGCTGGTACTTCTGGAATATGTTTCTTAAGTATTTAGTTAACATTCTTTCAGGTTTGAGATTTAGAAATCATTTTGAACAAGCTTGATATAAAAAGTTATTTGAAAAGATGCTCTTAAAATAAATTAAAAAAAAAACATGTCAGAGTAGGTTTATCAAATTTTATCACCATTCCTTCACATTGGAAGGTTACAGCAGATATTTACAAGGAATAAACTTGGGTCAAAGTCTCTTTAGGAAAGACTGATACTTTTATAGAAAATATATTTTGGGTATTTATTGCCAAATATGCATTTTTGGCTTTTTGTTTAGTTTTAGTGGATTTTAAGTATAAGAAAATAAGAATATGTGAAATGAACTGTTACCTCTAAACTGAACCATTATGATTATTCTGGTTTAGGATATAATCATCATTGCTTCAGTCAGAGAAATGAATTTTCTATGAATCACTGCATCTCTGCTAGTGAATATTTTTGGCTGTAATTCATTAAATATCTGCCATTGCCTATGTAATATACTGGAGGTACTAATCACCTTAGTTACTATTCATTTATTTAATTATTTATTCATTCAACACACTTTTATAGGATTGCTACTATATGCCAGGTACTATAAAAGGTGTTGGGGGCAAGGAGTTTATTCCCAATGGAGGGAATAATATGTAAGTCCCCATGATCAGAAGTAAATGCAGTATGATGAAGAGTCTGAATGAAGGCCAGTGTAAATCAAATGCTAATGAAACTGAGGAGATATGCAGGGACCAAGGTTTGTTGATGGTAACAGTGATAAGTTTAGTTTTAATTGTAAGTGAAGCCATTGGAGTTTTAAAAGCAGGAGCAATAGTGGGAGGGAAGGTGTGACAACATGATCCCATTTGTCCCAAGACAGATCACTAGATGTAGTGAGAAAAATGGATTCTCATAAGGACTGATAGAGAAAAATAACACCATAGCCAAGATGCACACCTGTGGCGTAGTCCAAGCAGGAGAAGGTGGTGGTTTAAACCACGAGGGGGTAGGGTTGGCTGGGGAAGGAAACTAGATATAGAGACTGGTGGAGAGGCTGGGGGAAAAAAAAGAAAAAAAAAATATATATGTACACACACACAAACACACAATGTGTGGTTTATTAAAAACCAGGAGGGAAGGGAGTAAAGGGAGACAAAGCTGGAGTAAGTAGTCCCAAGAGCAGGGCCATTCACTGACACAGAAACCTTAAAAGGACCACAGTTAGAAGGGAGATCATGAGTTTAGTTGTGGGCAAATTCAGTCTGAAAGAGAAAACAGTTGATTCATTGTGATGTTAAATTTTTATGACAAAAATAGTAATCCTCAATGCTTTGCTATGATTTTTACCAATATGGTAAAAAATTATCAATTTTTACAATTATTCTGATTTCATTTTTTGTTGAAAGAAAAATATGTTTAATTTTAATGACTTTCTGGATCCTTTACTCAGTGTTGTATACAATTTAATGAATTGCTTTTCTTTATAGGAATGTCCAGTATACAATTGGTAAGGTAACAATTATATATTAAAATATTTAATTGGTAAGATAACAATTGTATATTGGGTATTCTTACAAAAAATAATAAACATAATTTACCCTCAAGAAAGAAAAGGACATGGATATTTTGTGTTTAATTTGTTAAAATAATCATTTAAAGTCAAAATGATAGACAAATAAGGGATCCTAGAATGCAGAATTTTTATCTAAAAATTTAGAGTTTTTAAGCCTTTTACTTCCCTTTTAGTATTATAAAATGAACAAACTTAGATTCTGCTTCAAGAAATACCTTTTAACTCTTAACTTTTGACCAAATAAGATTTGAAGAATCTAGGACCAAAGAATATATGTATTCATCCTCATAGACTCATTCTTTGAAGTCATGTTTGTCTGAATTTCTATACATTGTATTACAAACTATGGAAATTGAAAACAATTTTAAATTTTGTGGAGGCTGCATTATATAAAACAAAAATTGAATTTATAATTTATTAATAAATGCATATATATGCAAATTTTTGAAATTCAATGTACAGGAAATGAGCATGCATTATTTTCCACACCCATGTGTAATTCAATATGAAAATATCAAATATGTCTATTAATTTGGAAAGATTAAAAGTAATATTCCCTAGCAGTATTTGTCCTCCTCAAGGGACATGAGGGATGAAGGACAGCAGGCCTTCTGTTATAGGGATACAAGTATGAAGAATGGAAGCTGGATGCCATCCTAATTCCATTAGTCATCTCATTTTCCCCTTTTTCTCTACTGTTCCTGTCTGGGTAAATTTTTACTTGAGAACACTAGGATTTTAATTATTATTAAATGCCCATACTGAAGGTAACCAAATATACTCTGGGTATATTAACACTATGCAGAGATTCCTGGGACAGATTTCTTTCCCCACAGTACAAATTTGAGTTTTGAAAGAATAATCTTTTTTATAAGTCTGTCAGTTATTTGGTAGACAGTAGCCTCCTTTTCTGAACATACTCATTAGATTATAATAAAAATATAAGGGTGAAATGCATAGTTTCTCACTGAATTTGGTGCCCCAGCCTAGTGTCATAAATGTATGTCTAAAACATATGGTCATGAGAAGCTGAAAATAATTATTTTTGTGTGTGTGTGAGAGACCCTGAATCCCCAGAGTTTAAGTAGCTCTACTGTGTTTTGCAAGTTACAAAATGTGACACAGAGGGAGGAATGAAGTAGTCCCCCTACTTCCATGAAGAACTAGAGTGACATCAGGATATTAAGCACTTCTGTGAATAAAATATCAATTTTTAAAAAATTTAGGTTCAATTAAGTTAACGTATAGCGCATTATTAGTTTCAGGGGTAGAATTTAGTGATTCATCAGTTGCATATAACAGTCAGTGCTCATTCCATCACATGCTCTCCTTAATGTCCATCACCCAGTTACCCCATCCCCCCACCCACCTCCCCTCCAGCAACCCTCAGTTTGCTTCCTAGAGTTCAGCGTCTCTTATGGTTTGCTTGCCTCTCTGTTTTTATCTTATTTTTCCTTCCCTTCCTCTATGTTCATCTGTTCTGTTTCTTAAGTTCCACATATGAGTGAAATCATATGGTATTTGTCTTTCTCTGAGTGAGTTATTTCACTTAGCATAATACCCTGTAGTTCTATCCACATCATTGCAAACAGCAAGATTTCCTTCATTTTGATGGCTGAGTAATATTCCATTGTGTGTGTATGTATGTGCGTGTGCGCACACGCACGTGTGTGTGTGTGTGTGTGTGTGTATATATGCACCACATTTTCTTTATCCATTCATCTGTCATTGGACATCTGGGCTCTTTCCATAGTTTGGCTACCGTGGACATTGCTGCTATAAACATCGGGGTGCATGTGCCTCTTTGAATCACATTTGTATCCTTTGGATAAATACCTAATAGTGCAATTCCTGGGTCATAGGGTAGCTCTGTTTTTAACTTTTTGAGGAACCCCCATACTGTTTTCCAGAGTGGCTGCACCAGCTTGCATTCCCACCAACAGTGTAAGAGGGTTCCCCTTGCTCCACATCCTTACCAACATCTGTTGTTTCCTGAATTGTTAGTTTTAACCATTCTGACAGGTGAGAGGTGATATGTAATTGTGGTCTTGATTTATATTTCCCTGATGATGACTGATATTGAGCATTTTTTCATGTGTCTGTTAGCCAACTGGATGTCTTCTGTGGAGAAATGTCTGTTCATGTCTTCTGCCCATTTCTTGACTGGATTTTTTTGTTTGCTTGTTTTTTGGGTGTTGAGTTTGATAAGTTCTTTATAGATTTTGGATACTAGCCCTTTATCAGATAAGTCATTTGCAGACATCTTCTCCCATAAGATATTACTTTGATGGTTGAGGAGTTGCAAATTTGGGAACACTCTGAAAGAGTCTCAGCATGGACAACGACAGTGAGGCACAGTGCTTCCTGACAATCATAGGAGTGAGGTGATCCCCTCAAGTGACTTTGAGAGCAGAGGAACAATAACTAAGACCACTTATATAAGACTATTTTGCCAAGGGGATACCCAGAATTGACAAGACTAAGATTTGAGAGGAAGTAAGCTGAATGATCTTGAAAAAATCACTTCCCCTATCTGGGAAATGGTTTCCTCATCTGTTACATGAACAGATTAATTGAAAAATAAGTCTTTAGTAGGAGATTTTTGTAATAAACTAGTTTGTCAAATTGACCTGGATATTATCCATGTAGTAGATCCTCATCTGCTTCAGATGTTCAAAAAAAATTTAACCTCTTCTGTCCATGGTGTTGAATAAAATGAGCTAAATTTGCCCTGAAACTTGATTGTTTTATACCATAGTTACTGAATTCATGACATACACCAGATAATTTATTATCCCCCTTGGGATAAAAAGAGTAATAGCTCCTCAAAGATTCCACATCCTAATTTCCAGAACCTATGAGTATATTATGTTACATGGCAAAGAACAATTAAGATTTCAGGTAATATTAAGTTAGCTAATCATCTGACTTTAAAATAACGGGATTATGCTGGATTGTCCAGGGGACCCAATGTAATCATTAGAGTTGTTAAAAGTGGAAAACTGAAGCATTTTAATTCTGTGTGGGAGGGAAATATGAGTGTGGAAGAAGTGAGAGTATGTGGTATGAGAAGAAATTATCTGGCTGTTACTACCTCTAAGGAGGGAGGAAGGACCATTATCCAAGAGAAGTGGACAGCTTCTAGAAGCTAGGAAAGACAAGGAAGTGAATTTTGCTATAGACCCTAGGAAAAGAACATAGACCTGTCCACACCTTGATTTTAGGCCAATGAAACTATGTCTTACAGAATTGTTTTTTCTGAGCCACATAGTCTGAGTGGCTTGTTACAACAACCATAGAAAACTAACACATCTCTTAAAGATTTTACAGCATAGTTAGGGGCACAGACAAGAAAACTCATAAAGCTGTCAAAGTGGCATTCACACAATATTATGGGAAAGCAAAATCGCAGACTAAATCATTCTGGAGTTAGTTGTGTTAAATTGTTTTTGTAAAGAACAGTTCTAGGTTGAGCATTGACTAGGAGTAGGATAAACAGAGTCAGAGATATGTGATAAATGGAAGAAACAGAGCTCAGACAGAGGAAATAGCATATGCTATGATGGGAAGGTTTGAAGGACTTTCATATACTCAGAAGAACTGCAACTAAATGAAATCCTGTCTACTTATATTTTACCACCATATGTCTCAGTGTAGCCACGGTTTTCCTTTACGTGATTTTGGATAAAAGAGCCAAACACTTGGCCCTATTTCCTACTATTAGGAAACAATAGGACTATAATAATTGCAGACATGTTTCTTATTCATAAGTTATAAAATTAAAGGCTTTTAAAATATTATATTGTGTAGACTTGGGCCTCTTTGTATCTTCCTGTCATTCCGGATATTCTAAAAAGAAGAAAAGTGGTACTAGGCTGTTAACCTTGCATTCTCACCTAGATCAGTTTTGCTCACCTTTCTTCTTTCTGTTCTGTACATTTCAGAGACTCAGCCTAAAGTCTTAAAGCACACTACTTTGAAAATATATTTGTTTAAGATAGCTTCATGGTTTGTCAACATCATTCATGATGTTTATAAATTTCAGATCAGAGGGAAAATGTGATATATCCAGGTTAAATGCAATTTAGTTTAATCATGTGCAGAGACCTGAGACTGCTGTCCTTAGCAAGGTCTTCCTACAAGGATGGCCCTTGTGTGGCATCTGGAAGAGAGATTACCTCCCGGAGCGGTGTGGAGAGGAGGGGGTGGGGTACTAGAGAGGTGCAGGTGCATAGTGTCGGTACTATTGTAGTTCTTGGGCTGGGCAAGTTGGCAATGGTCATTACATTCTATAAATGCATACTTTTTTAAGAAAAGCTCCGTTCACTTGGTAATGATAATAGGGTATTAATAAACGGATTTATGATTAGTCTAATAAAGTACATTTAAGATCTAATTAAAATGTTAACAATCGAGGAAAAGGCTTTGGAAACATTCATATTTCATTCTGAGAATTCTGGATTAATGATTTTATATTGATTAACTGTACTTTATTTCTCTGAGCTTCACCTTCCTTCGCAAATATTGATAATGAGTCTCTCAGAATGTTTTTTTGAGGGAGGACAGCCACTAGACCTGATACCAAATATTTCTTGTTCTCCATATGGGCACATTACGGGATTGCACTTCTGTGGGTGTTTTGCTTTTGTTTTCTTTAAATGATGTCCAACCATGATATTTGTGATTAAAAGTGAAGTTATGAAAAATCACCTGTGAAAGAAAAATTTAAGAGTCAGTGTAGAATTCACCACATTTCCTTCCATCTGCTGAATGTATCATTATTATTTCTGC
Source organism: Neomonachus schauinslandi (assembly GCF_002201575.2). NCBI lineage: Eukaryota > Metazoa > Chordata > Mammalia > Carnivora > Phocidae > Neomonachus > Neomonachus schauinslandi. Next base: position 71,700,938 of record NC_058408.1, read on the forward strand.
AAAACTGCTCTTCTGAGCAACTTTGATAGCATAACCATTTGGACATGGAGAATGAACAAGAGTATATACTTTCTGTTGTTTTAAGCCTGTTTTATTCTTTTTGCAGCATATCTTTGCCTATCCTAACTGATAAAGTTTTTATTAAATGAAATAAAATAATGCAGGACACCCAGCATAATGCTTAATGTATTACATGTGATTAACAAATAATAGTAACTATATTATTCTGTATTCCACTTATGTAACGGAGCTCTAGCAGAATAACACATAGAATGGGTATGGGTAAAGTTTGGTAAGCAAAAGTTTAGAGGATTTCTCAGTACATGGATAGGCACACACATCTGAATGATAGATTGGGAGCCATTAAATACAAATTCACCATTTTTTGCCTGGAGACACCTTTTATTACTTGAATTCTTAAAGCAAATGTCGACTAAATAACTGTGTTTTACATGAATTTCTTAAATTCAGGTTTTTATACCAGGAGTCAGGAAAGCATGTCCCAGAATAATTTATTTATTTATAAAATGATATTTTTATAAATTTGAAAAAAGAAACAACACTAAATATATTGTTTAGACATATATATATATATATATATATATATATGATTTTTTAAGCAAGGAAAATATAAACATAAAATTGTGGTGAATGATAATATCTGGCCATAGTGAGCTCATGATTGGAAATATTTATCTGCCTAAAGAGGCTACTTACACTTCGGAATCTACTTAAAAAAAAAAAAATCTCCATTTTGGGCTTGTTATCCAAAGCAGTAATACCAGATATTATATGGTATCTTAAAAGTGTAGAGTATAAGAAACTGTAGTTTTATAAATGTAAAGAAGCCTAATTGTGTGTCTTTTGAATTTCACTGAAGTTCAAATGTTTGTTTTAACATATCCATAGCCAAAGCAGTTGGAAGACAGCATATTTGTACAGGCATCTTTCAAATTCATTGTTTTAATTACCAAAGTTAAAAGAATATATATATATATTTTTTTCTTCTTAGTCTCTTTTCCTGTAGTTTATTTTCCTTTCCATTATCCTCATCCTTTTTAAAGAAAATTTACAGAGCCCTAATTCATAGACCAAGAACACAGCTGCCACTTAGATGAACAAATAAATAACTGCATTTGTCACATAAAAATGTGTAATTTTGGATAAAATCCAGTGAATCTGGGGACTTATATAACTCTCAAGAAATAAATAAGTAAAATATTCCTTATTTTCCATTGCTGTAACAAAGTGGGACTGCGGTTGACATCAGTGAAAGAACATTTTGAAATTTTAATCATTTTTACATGTTTTTATTTGCTATACAGACAGATCATATAAAGAACATTTCTAAGGAGGAGCTCCTGGGTGGCTCAGTCAGTTAAGCATCTGACTCTTGATTTCAGCTCATGTCACGATCTCGGTGTTGTGAGATCGAGCCCTGTGTCAGGCTTCACGCTGGGCATGGAACCAGTTTGAGGATTTCTTTTTTTCCCCCCCCCCTCCCCCCCCCCCCCCCCCCTAAAAAAAGCACATTCTTAAGGATATAAAACAGTAGTCAAGATCTCATAATTTTGCTTATAAAAAGTTCCATTCCCTTGAAATATGATATTGCTGTTGTCCTTGATAAGAATAATGCACGTATATGATACAAGTGTATGGGCACGAGGAGCCCTCTGAGTTCAGCTCAGTCACTCGGCTGTGGACAGAAGGAAACTGAAAGTATAGATGGTACTTGTGAAGCTGAGGATGGCTCAGAGGAGGAGACAGATGCATGGCTGGTGTGTGGGCGTCTTGGGACATAAGGGGATCCATGGACTCATGGACAGTTCTGGCTGCCTCATTTACTGATTTTCATAAAATCTCTCTATATGCCTACACTCTTTTTATGACTTAGATTCAGTTTTCATGATCTGCATGTTTGTTGTGGAGAGATCTCTACACAGTGAGTACATTCATCAGTTTGGGAGAATCGGTTTATAGATACTTCTTATTTTCTGAAACTGGACATCACAGAGAGCCCCATTTCCCTCAATGGGTCAGTATTTGTGTGGACAGTTAGAATCTGTCTGCCTTTTGCTGGTCTATCCTCTTCTCATATGGTCAAGGCATTCTCCACTGAAAGTTGCTCTGAGTTCTCTCCAGCCTCCCCCTTGGATTCAGACGTGCCCTACCCAGTGCATCACCTCCCTTCTCTGCCCGAGCTAGACAAGGTGGTCAACAGCCAACCTTCTTGCCTCGTTGGCAACACTCCCTATTTTTTATAGAACAAATTCCCCAAACTTCAGGATCATGCAAATCTCTTGACTGAATGATTAGATCAACTTCTGAAAAGAATCAGAATTTTAGAAGGAAAAGAGTTCAAATTCTATCCAGAATGCAGTATTCTTTGCCTCTCACAAAACAATATGCTTAAAACCAAGGCATCCAGGAGAAAGTACTCAGTGGGTGCCCCTCTACTTCTTACGTGGCTCTCTGACCTTCGGTTTATCCATGCTCCCTTTCTTCAGGATACTCCATTGAAACAAAATATGGCATAACTCCTTCCACAGGAAGTTATCTCATTTCTGGACCTTCTCCAATCTCCCTACTCATCATGGTGTTAGACCAAATACAGTTTGGAACAAAGGCTCGGGCTTTAATCTGGAAACAAGGGATTCTCACTGAGTTATAATTTCATTTGAGCAAGTGAGAATATATTTTCTGTTCCCTGCTTACTTTTTATATTCCCATACCCTATTCAGTGCCTATCCTAGTTGACCTATAACATATGCACAGCTCCCCAAAAAACTATTAATATTTTTCCTTGAAACATACACTCCCAATCCTTTTGAGGCAGAATCGACATCTGATTTTACAATCTGCCTATTTTACAATATGCCTATTTTTTATTTGGAAATTTCAGATAAGTGGTTAATAAGCCTGCATCTACTCTTTCAATCCAGTCTTGGGGAAGTACAAATTCTTACATTTTCTCTCAGAATGGAAGATTCAAGAGTAAGGATGCCAGTGCCCCTCATCCCCAAACCACATTTCAAATGTCTTCCCTTTAATGTAGGGTTGTTGCTTTATATCCTTTTAAATTATTTCTATGAGATTTTAAAAAATATTTAATTAAATATAGCACACAAATATTAGCTAAAATTTTATTTGAAACCAAAATACCTCAGCTTCATCCTGATTAAGAAGATGGATTTTTAATGTGGTTCACATTTTAGCTCATGAGGGCCAACTCAGGAAGTTTAGTGTTTTAGAGAACAGATGCTTGGTTTTAAGAACCCAAAATATGGCATTGTTTAAATCTCACTGGGGGGGGGGGGAGAAAGGTGGGTTGACATTTCCCCTCACTAATGTTGAAAAAAATCAATGATAAAGTGACACACATCCAATTAGATAGAGTATAAGTGGGGAAGAAAATAAAATTAATGATTTCATTTTTAATCTGCCTCTTTAGGGTAGATGAGGAGTTAGGAATAATCAGAGAAATGTATCTATCTATGTATAAGAAGAAGATATATATGAATCCTCAAAAGGAACTTACACTTGCTCCTTTCTTCTTATCACTTTAATATGCAGACTTAAAGGCCAGCTTTCAAGGGTTGGCGTGGCTAGTACTCATTTACTGAGATCAGAAATAGTGATTTCCAGATGTCCACAGCTCATATATAATGCTGTAATAGATGTGAGAAAACCAGTAATAATTGTATGACAGCTACTAGCAAACCACTAACAAGAATGGATAGAATTTTATGCCCCTCATAGCTTGAATTTAATGGATGTGCCTTTGTAATTATTTAGGATATTAAAATTCAGCTGCACTGAATGTCGTTTAAATAACTATTGACCATATAATTTTTCTGTGATTGAATGCACATGTGGGTAACTGATAAAGTAGTGTAGTGCATAATATCTTCAGTTGTTTTCCCAGAACAAGGAATATCATAGCATTTATTCACTTCAGCGACAGTTTCAAATCCTTTAAGTCAAAAGAAATTATGGAATCTGACAGAAAATTGAAGAAATATAATGAAAATCAAAGGAATACAACCAAAATTAATAAACAGTTCACTGAAAGGCTTTATTTGAGTGGATTTGAGTGGATTAGTTTTTTTTTTTTTAATGTAGGATTATTTCATCCTGTTTTTGACCATTTGATTGTCCAAGAGGCATTCAATCTAATCTCTAAAATTATAATAGTTATCATTCGCACCACATTCCTTTATTTATTCACCTTCCTAATTGCTTAAGTCAGACTTTCAAAAACAACTTGATCTCCTCTCTCTGTCACTTCTCATGTATGTAGAACCTTTCTACATATTAGTTCTGTTGATTCTACTTGTTAGTTATTTGTTGCATCAGTTCCTTTCTACATGCTTTGCTATTTTGTTTTATTTTATTTCTTTCTGTTTTATTATGTTCAATTAGCCAACAAATAGTACATCATTAGTTTTTGGTGTAGTGTTCAACGATTCATTAGTTGTGGATAACACCCAGTGCTCCATGCAATATGTGCCCTCCTTAATACCCATCACCTGGTTACCCCCTCCCACACCCTCCTCCCCTCTGTAACCCTCAGTTTGGTTCCTGGAGTCCATAGTCTCTCATGGTTTGTCTCCCTCTCTGATTTCTCCCCCTTCAGTTTTCCCTCCTTTCCCCTATGGTCTCCTGTGCTATTCCTTATATTCCACATATGAGTGAAACCATATGATAATTGTCTTTCTCTGCTTGACTTATTTCACTTAGCATAACACCCTCCAGTTCCATCCATGTTAATGCAAATGGTGGGTACTCACCCTTTCTGATGGTTGAGTAATATTCCATTTTATCTATGAACCCATCTTCTTTATGCATTCATCTGTTGAAGGGCATCTCAGCTCCTTCCACATTTTGGCTATTGCGGACATTGCTGCTATGAACATTGGGGTTCATGTGCCCCTTTGGATCACTACATTTGTGTCTTTGGGGTAAATACCCAGTAGTGAAATTTCTGGGTCATAGAGTAGCTTTATAACGTCTTGAGGAACCTCCATACCATTTTCCAGAGTGGCTGCACCAGTTTGCATTCCCACCAACAGAGTAGGAGGGTTCCCCTTTCTCCATGTCCTCACCAACATTTGTGTTTCCTGTCTTGTTCATTGTTCATTTTGGCCTTGCTAGTTTATTAGTTAAGATTCCATGTTCTATTATTCTGACAAGTACAGCAGTCTCCTAGATGGTCTTGCTGCCTCCTCAAACTTGCACTGTTTTCTTAGAGTACTCTTTCTGAAAAATAAACACTAAAAAAGTTATTTAAAAATAGTTAAATCTATTAGCTTGGTCTATAAAGTGTTCCATATTCAAACTCATCTACTCAACTTTTACCTGATAAACATACATACCAACCAAGAGTTACTAAAACAAAACATGCATTTTAAGCCTCAGTGTCTTTTATAGAGTTTGTCCAGCATCCTGTTCATCCGTGAAGAACCAGCTCAGTCTTCCTTCCCTAGAAGCTTTCCTTTGTCTCCATTCCTTTCAGAGTTATGCACTCTCTGCTCCATCTGTCTAGTATGCCTTGCAAGAAGCACAACATTTATCATACTGGATAACTCATCTCTTTTCCCAACTGGACTATCCAAACCTTTAAGGTAAGAGCTGGGTCATATTTATCTTTATAGATGGGTATTTTGTATGAAGTTTACTCTGCAACTTAGTGTGCCTTTAAGGACTACTTAGTTTGCCTGTTGGCTTGGCTGTTAGACCTCCATGAAATATTTCTTCCATCTGTTTGAGCTAAAATCTCTATGGTTGTAATCACGAAATTGCTTATTTTTTGTACCTATCCTCTGTAGCTGACCTTTCAATATGGAGTTCAGTTCTTGTTACTTTGTGCTCTCTTAGGCATGATCATTTCGATTGTTTGTTTTTCTTGAGCCTTTCACTGTTCAGTCTTGGCAATGTGGCCATTAAATCCATTTTTGCTCCTATATAAAATTCAGCCTGAGTCTAATTCCACTGCTAGACAGATAAATTGCACATCCACAAATACATCAATAAATATGTGTTGAAAGAGTTAATGGTTAGATGAAAGTATGTGTGTGTTTAAAAATATCCTAATGCCTGAATATTCTCCTTAATTCCAGAAGCAATGTTATTTTTCACCATTTAAAAAAATATTCATCTTCCAGTACATAAGAAGAAAAACAAATCATTGAAACTGAGTTTATATTTTCACTCATTCCTTTGAGAGAAAACTGCACAGATATCAAATCCCTAGTTTTATTTTTTAGACATGCTTTATGACATTCCAAATATTGAGTACAGATTACAGACAATAATAATTAATCAAAGTTGATTTTAGTTGCCTGAAACATTATCTGTGAGGAAAATGGCATAGCAAATGTTCTCATAAAAACGTACTGCTAATGTGTCACTGAAATATAAGACTAAAACAAAAGACTAAAGATTTCCCCCATGCATATCTTTTGTTTCAACCTTTTCTATTTGTTGTTTTCTTTGCCAGGTCTTAACATTTTTTTTTCCTACAGATGAGAGTTGATTTTTATAACATTCTGGATTAATTATATTTCCATCCAACTCTTCATCCCTTCTCTTTTTGTCTAGTCATGGTCAGCTTTAGAAGAAAAGAATACTCAAAGATAGAGGCTGACTTCCATGAAAACATACCGATACTAAAACCCCTCAGTTTGGCATAAGCAATGAATTTCTGTGAAGTATTAGGCCCCTGAAGGAGAAATTAATATGCTGTGGAGGTGGCCAAAACATGAGCCATCTTATTCTTGCCAGTGGAAGGTTCTCTTCACTTTGTTCCAACATGCTGGCCATCAGCTCCTAACGTCCTCTCAGAAAGAACAACTGCTTCTGTTGATACTTGGAAAAGGGGAAAGGATGTACCTAATTTTATGCAAACAACCCCATGCTCTTTATCTTCATAGGAAGCAAAGAGTGAACTGTTTCACTTGCCAGCTAGGTAGTTTGTGAGTTTCTGAGCAAATGTAGCATATGTAATGGCATATATTCAATGTGAAAAGTTGCCCCAAAGAGAACAAGTAGGTTAAAAAGGAGGACGTTTGTTTATCTACAATCCACTCAATGCTGTAGTTCTCCTTATACTAGAAAAATGTGCTGCTTTCTATGGAAAACTCTTTAATCTCTGTTTTCCAATCATAACCTCCTTCAAAAGGTATGGCAAAAATCCATTAATCTGTGAAAATAGACATCTCTCAATTATATTAAGAAAAGCCAAATAACTTGGTAAGTAGGATGAATATGGCAGCTAATAATTTTAATTTGTATTTTTGAATAGATTTCTTTTTCTGAGAAAGGATTAATTTAAAAGCTGCTAAGATGTGCCCCAAGTATCTAGTTGCCCACTTACTTAGAGAGAGTTTCCATTCAAACTCAGGTTATAGTTATTAATTTTTAGAAGTAAAATGTAATAAGTATTAAAAAATGTTAAACCAGTCTAATTCTGTGGAAGAAACACACACACACAATATATATATCTACATAATTTTTCAAATGTAGGAAAGGCAACAGTAATGAGAATAAAATTGGTATTGTCTACAAATAAATATTTCATAAGTTCCATTTTACTGTCTACACCACAAACATTTCATAAGTTCAATTTTTGAAAGTATTACAACAAACATTAAGGAACCATGGACTCTTTACAAACTTCACATTTTACTACTATTTTAATAGCCAGATATATACTTTGAATCCTACTAATTATTCATTAATTTGCCAATTCATTAATTCAACAAGTACTTACTTATCTTTTGTATTTTGCCAGATAATGTAGTAGGTAGAAATGCAATGATAATAGGGCTTATGAATGATCACAAATCACTGTTTTCCAGATTTTTTACTAGACTCTTCACATCTACTAATATGTAATTCTAATTAAAACTTTCCAAACACCCGAGGCTAATAGAGACTAAGTAATCCAGGTTTATTGGTTGAGACCAACACCATACAAAGGAAGGTGCATCTTCCTCCTAAGCCCTTGAGATTCTACCACAAACCACAAGCTGCTTGCTTGCAGATGTGTTCCACCATTACTGGCAATTTTTTATTTGTTTGACAGAGAGAGCATAAGTAGGCAGAGTGGCAGGGAGAGGGAGAAGCACGCTCTCCGCTGAGCAGGGAGCCAGACGTGGGGCTCAACCCCAGGACCCTGGGATCATGACCTGAGCCGAAGGCAGCCGCTTAACCGACTGAGCCACCCGGGCGCCCCTGGATGGTGTTTTCTTAGATGGGTAGGGCTGCAAACAGCAATGCCAGGAAAGAAGTCAACACAAAGTAGAAACCAGTCTTCCCAGAATAGATTCAAGGAAAGTCAGGCAGGGAAAGTAAAATCAATTGAACCCAACTGTGAATAATTAGACTGATAAGATTGGGCTTTATTCTGAGATAATGGAAAACCAATAGGCATTCAGTTGAAGAAGGAACATGAAAAGAAGTGTGACGTTTGAAGAAAATGCATCTGAGTGTGGCAAGCAGGACGCATCAGGTCTTGGGAGACTGACAATCAAGAAACTGCTTTGAAAGAACCCACAGGAGAGAGGCTGTGGGGGGCGTGTGTGGAGGCAGGGATGGAAAGTGGCTTCCAGACTCGAGAGATACTGTGGAGGAAACAGCCATGGGGTCACTGCATGGGTCTGCAACAGGGAAGGAGCAAAGGGACTCAGATCACCCTGAAACTAAACAATCGGAGCTGGGATAATGGAGGAAAGATCTGAAGCAGTGTTACAGAAGCACGAGGGTGAGTGTCTTGTTGCTCAGGACCTGTGGAAAATGGAGATTAAAGTCTTGCCACTGATTATTGTATTTTTCCAAGTCCTGGGCATCAGTAAGTTCTCTGTAGCACTCTGTTCCCCTGGAGCTACAGGCTTCCCTGCAGAGACACAAAAGCTGGGGACATGGTTCACGTAACTGCTTCCGACCTCCCCTCGCGTGCCTGAGTACGCACACGCACACACACTCACACACACCCTCCAGTAGGAATAGCCAGCATTGACCCTGATGGGTGCCCTTAGGCAATGTGAAAACAAGAGCTCCTTTCCCTCCCCAGTCAGCAGTGGACACCCCTAACCAATCCCTTTCTCTAATATCCCTACCCCATGGCTGCACCCACATCAGACGTCCTGTTTCCTTCCCTTCCCTGAAGGATGTCCCTTTCCTTCTCTTTTTACCCCCCTACCTTTTAGCTTGTATTACATGTTCTCTGTGGCTCTTCACTGATTGACTCCCCTGTCTTTCTTAGAGGATGGGTGCTTCCAGCCAAGCCAGGTGAGATTGCTCAGAGCAAATTGGGGTTTGAGTGGAAAAGATGAGCAGGTAGCAAGCAGAAACAAAGCTGAAAGACCACACTATTGAAAAGAAAAAGAAATCTATTTTTTAGATTAAAAAATAAGAAAAATGGGGATACTTGGGTGGCTCAGTCGGCTAAGCATCTGCCTTCAGCTCAGGTCATGATCTCAGGGTCCTGGGATCGAGCCTCATGTCAGGCTCCCTGATCAGTGGGGAATCTGCTTCTCCCTCTCCCTCTGCTCTCCTCCTGCTTGTGTTCTCTCCCTCCCTCTCTCTCTCTGTCAAATAAATAAATAAAATCTTTAAAAAATTTAGAAAAATGGATAGGAACTGAGTATTCACATGCAGAGGAAATAAAGGATATTGAATATTTTCGGGGTGCCTGGGTGGCTCAGATGGTTGGGCGTCTGCCTTCGGCTCAGGTCATGATCCCGGGATCCTGGGATCGAGCCCCACATTGGGCTCCCTGATCGGCGAGGAGCCTGTTCTCCTCCTCCTTCTCCTGCTCTCCCTGCTTGTACTTTCTCACTCTGTCAAATAAATAAATAAAATCTTAAAAAAAAAAAGATATTGAATATTTTCCATTGTCTGGATAAAGTAGATGAAATTATCTGCACAAAATGTCTGGCTTTAGATGGATGAGAGAATTCAGAAAAATGGGTCCCTACAAATCTCATAGCTTGTGAAGTCATACTAAATGTATTGTTTGTGCATATCATCTTGATTTTCTCATGCAAAGTAGACTTTCCCTACAAAATAATCTTGGAGAGGTATGTAGATATCAGCATATTTAATAAACTGAACCAGTTAAAATACACTGGAGGATGCATTTTATTAATATAGTAATTATTGCTGCTACCACAATGTTTGGAAGGTCACTAATGGATACATGTTTATTTACTTGAAGTAATTTTTTTAATCCATTTTAAGATAAATGTTGCTTTTGTTACATAAATAATTACAACCAAATTCAGCTCTTATGAGTGAGTCAGATTTATGTTCTCAGAGTTTATTTAAAATGAACTACAACTGGGGCGCCTGGGTGGCTCAGATGGTTAAGCGTCTGCCTTCGGCTCAGGTCATGATCCCAGCGTCCTGGGATCGAGCCCCGCATCGGGCTTCCTGCTCAGCGGGGAGCCTGCTTCTCCCTCTCCCTCTGCCTCTCTCCCTGCTCATGCTCTCTCCCTCTCTCTCTCTGTATCTCTGTGTCTCAAATGAATAAATAAAAAAATCTTTAAAAAAAATAAAAATAAAATAAAATGAACTACAACTGTATCATTTATAAGAAATAATAATTTACATACGCAGTAAACCTTAGGGAACATACTTAAATCTACTATTTTGATGTTTTTCAAAGAAAGGATGTATTTTCTCTCTGTTGAATTTTCAGAGATTGATATTTTTATTCTTTTACAACAAAATTAGTACTAGCTTTTTTTTTTTTAAGGAAAGCATGGGAGATTGTTTAATGAACAGGTTTTTAATAGAGGGGAATAATAGAAACATTATATGGATAATATTTCCCTTAATATGGCATGGCATTAGTATGGAGTGCCTCTTTTTCTTCTAAAGGCATAATTCTATTCAAAATACAAGCAATCCTACAGGGTATGTAGGAAATATACAAACATATAGATAATATAATTTTACAGTTTTAAAAGCTATTCTGTTATAATTGTTGAAATTATATACTAATAGGAACAATTTCTGACTCAATTTTTCAGTGGCATCTATCATAAAATGTGGTTTTCAGCTTTCCCAAGAAAGCAGACAGTAATGGCATTCAAAGATTTAAATGTGCTGGTGCAGGCTTCTTAGGTGATCTGGTGTATTTAGTATCCTTGACCTTCACAGAAGAGTAAAAAGAATCCATTTTAAAATACAACCTATAAATTTGTTCTACATGATCATTTTCCCCAAAACTGTGTTTGGGCTCAGTAAGACTAGAAATAACAGAATCATTTTATCATCTAATATCCACCTACTAGAATAAATCCATTGTATCGGATTTTTCCTGTATGACATGTTATTATAAAGTAATAAGATGGATATTTTATCAGACTTTTTCTGGATGACTTTGCCATTACTCTGTAATTGTATCATAGGGACACCTAGGTGGCTAAGTCAGTTGAGCATCCAGCTGTTGACTTTAGCTCAGGTCATGATCTCAGGGTCATAAGATCAAAACCCGCATCAGGCTCTGTGAGGCTTTGCTGAGTGTGGAGCCTGCTTGGGATTCTCTCTCTCCCTCTGCCCCTTCCTCCACTCTCCCTTTCTCTCTAAAAAAATTAAAAAATAATAATGATAATGATAAATTATATCATAGGTTCACAGTTGATTTTTTCCACAGTATTTCTAAATCTACGTATCTCCAAAATAATTTTCCTGGAGCAGCAGTTGGCAAACATTTTCTATACAGATGAGAGAGTAGATCATTTAGGCTTTGTGGGCCGGCTGGTCTCTGTTGCAGAGACTTCCCTCTGCCCTTGTAGCATGAAAACTATCAGCCCTGTGGAAAGGGGTGGACAAGACTATGAACACTGAAATTAGAATTTATATAATTTTCACATGCCAAGAAATATTATTCTTGCTCTGATTTTTTCCCAACTACTTAAAAATGTAAAAACCATTCTCACTTTATTGGCCATTGCAAAAACCAGGCAGTGTGCTGGATTTGTCCAGGGGGCTGTAGTTTGCCTAGTCCTGTCATCATAGACCACACAGTCAGCAAACCCGCTCTTAGAAGCCCAGTTGCAGCTGTAGGAGGAAATACACATTTAAAACTGGAAAAGAGTACAGTATGAACTAGAGGGATATTGTAAACTTGGTCCCCACAGCAAGGGCTCCCAGAAGGAGAGCCTGAATTGTGACAGTCCAGAAAATTAAACGTGTTAATCTACTTAAAAATGGGGTGTCCTGGTAGGAAAGCATGCTGGATACTCGTTTTGAAGTCATTCAACACCTCTGCTCAGTGTCCTTGGCCCCATGCACTCCCCACTCCCCGGACTTACTGGAACACCAGCTGTTTCAGGAGTGCACAGGGAAGGACAGCTAAGGGGGGAAGTGTGTTTCTCATCAGTTTTACTAGGTGGAATAATTGTGTTAAATTCCTCAACCTTCAAGACTTCTCTCAGTGCCACCATGGAACCATTCCTGTTTCTCTTCAAGTCTTCTCCTATCCCAGTCAATGAATTATCAACCCTCCTTTCTTTAAATTATTTAAAATGTTTTGTTCTTATTAACGGATGTTAATTAGCAGTCTGCCATGCAAGAGAGTTGAGGACTTCTTTTACTTTTGTAAGGTTTTCTTCATTTATTTGACAGAGAGAGCACAAACAGGCAGAGTGGCAGGCAGAAGGGGAGGGAGAAGCAGGCTCCCCACTGAGCAGGGAGCCCAACACAGGACTCGATCCCAGGACCCTGGACATGAGCCGAAGGCAGATGCTTCACCGACTAAGCCACCCAGGTGACCCGAGAGTTGAGGACTTCTTATTTCATATCTTTCTAAAGCAATAGCTTCTGAGGACACAGGGCCTTAGTATCCTCATTAGTTTCTGTAGGAGAGGGTTTTATTTTTAATTGTTGTCACTTAAGCATTACGCCTGCTTCTCCCTTTCCCTCTCCCACTCCCCCTGCTTGCGTTCCCTCTCTCACTGTGTCTGTCAAATAAATAAATAAAATCTTTAAAAAAATAATAATAAAAACAAAAATTTCACATTAAATATTTCTTTTTAATGAACATTTCCATTTGATACTTTGACATCTTCCTGGAGTATTGTTTTATCTACAGATAGTTTTTTCATATAGAATAATGTCATTGATACCTCCATATACAGTTACCTGTGTATCTTCATATATAGTTCTTTTTTTTTTTTCATATATAGTTCTTTATAGTGAATTTACTTTGACACTAAAGATCTAGGTCTTTTTTTTTTTTTTAAAAGCACATGGTTTCATGATATTTCATGATATTTCAACATAGTCACTTATTCTAACTGTAGAAATAGATCACATGTAGCAGCTCATGATTTCACCCAGCCCACATCTGGGTGCATGCACACCCATGCTCAAGTGGATAATATGCAGTATTAGAATACACATGTTTGCTTACATACAGGGGAGCCAATGAAATGCCACCAATAATAATCATCATAATCACAGTGCTACATTTGTGGATTTCTTACTCTGTGCCAGACATCATGTTAAGCACCCCACTTGCATTTTCTTATTCGGTGCTCACAACAATCAGGTTGATAAAACAAAAACAAAAAAAACAAAAACAGAAAACAAAAAACTTCATAAACATTGCTTTGTTCTTCATTGTTATTAAGAATGAGTTTCCTTGGGGCGCCTGGGTGGCTCAGTCGTTAAGCGTCTGCCTTCGGCTCGGGTCATGATCCCAGGGTCCTGGGATCGAGTCCCACATCGGGCTCCCTGCTCAGCGGGAAGCCTGCTTCTCCCTCCTCCACTCCCCCTGCTTGTGTTCCCTCTCTCGCTGTGTCTCTCTCGGTCAAATAAATAAATAAAATCTTTAAAAAAAAAAAAATGAGTTTCCTTGAAATATTACCCTGCTTCTGCCTCACACATATGTCCTAGCAGGAGGCTGGCTGGCTGTGAGTATCAGCATATAGGAAATGCACCAAATCAGGAAAGAGCTGAACCTAATGGAGCTATTGTTACAGCCTGAATATCGATTTAGAAAGAATGTGTGGTTCACGGATCCAGCCAAACAGACGTTCATGCTGTTGTACTGATAAATACATTTCAACCTCAAATACTCATGTATTGTGTTCATAGAAATAATTAGCCCACAGCAAAACTGGAGATATCAAATATATGTTACCTCTTCTCATATCATGCTAAAATGACAGGAATTTAGAACATAGTTATACTGGGAAATTATTAATACGATAGATGGACTTCTGAACTGTTCAATACGACCCAAAAACTAAAAATGAAAGCTCTCATTTCAGATGCCTTGTTCCGATGACCTGTAGCCCTTCTTCTAGCTCTTCATCCTTTTCCTTCTCTTGATATTCTTATTTACTTTATTTTTATCCTCTTTTTATTTATATTGTTACTGAAGTATAGCTGACATGCAGTGTTATGTTAGTTTCAGGTGCCCAACATAATAAGTATAGCCACCTACCATCTGTCACCATACAGCATTGTTACAATATTTTTGACTGTATTCCCTATGCTGTACTTTTTATCCCTATGTCTTATTTATTTTATAACTAGAAGCTTCTACCTGTTAATTCCCTTCATCTATTTCATTCACCCTCTACCTACTCCACTTTGGTAACCAGCAGTTTTTTCTCTGTATTTATGAGTCTGTTTCTGTTTTTTGTTCATTTGTTCATTTGTTTTGATTTTTGGGTTCCACATATAAGTGAAATTATGAGATATTTGTGTTTCTTTGTCTGACTTATTTCATTTAGCATAATACTCTCTAGGTCCATCCATGGTGTCACAAATGACAAGATTTCATTCTTTTTTATGGACAAGTAATAGTCCTTGTGTGTGTGCGTGTGTGTGTGTATTCCATTGTGTGTATACACACACACACACACACACACATTGTATATATATACTGGTATTTACATGTATATATACATCGTATATATACATACACACATATATACATATATGCATTGTGTATATATACATACATATATACAATGTATATACATATGTACATATGTACATTATGTATGTATAGTGTAGATATATATATATACACACACACATATATATCACCTCTTCTTTATCTGTTCATCTACCAAGGGACACTTGGGCTGCTTCCATATCTTGCTTATTGTAAATAAGGCTGCAATAAACGTAGAGATGCATGTATATTTTCCAATTAGTGTTTGTATTTGCTTTGAGTATATACCCAATAGTGGAATTACTGGAGCATATAGTATTTTTATTTTGTATTCTTTGAGGAGCCTCCATACTGTTTTCCAGAGTGGCTGCACCAGCTTGTATTCCTACCAACAGTGCACAAGGCTTCCTTTTTCTCCATATCCTCAGCAACACTTATCATTTCCTATTTTTTGGTAGCGTTTTGTTTGTTTGTTTTATTTTGTTTTACATTTTTTGTTTTTGTGTTTGTCAGGATTTTTTTGTTTTGTTTTATTGTTATTTTTTTATTTTAGCCATTCTGACTAAATTGCACATTTGATTTGCATTTCTCTGATGATGAGTGATAATGAGCATCTTTTCATGTATCTGTTGGCCATCTGGATGTCATCTTTGAAAAAAAAATTCTATTAAGCTCCTCTGCCCATTTTTTAATCTGGTTATTTGTGTTTTTGGTGTTGAGCTGTGTAAATCCCTTATACATTTTGGGTATTAATCCCTAACAGATATATCATTTGTAAATATCTTCTCCCATCCAGTAGGTCTTATCACCTTTGTATATTTTTTGCCTCCTTTGTCGTAGATTAATTGACCATATAATCATGGGTTTATTTCTGGACTCTTCATTCTGTTCTATTGATCTATGTGTCTCTTTTTGGGCCAGGACCATACTGTTTTGGTTACTGCAGCTCTGTAGTATATCTTAAAATCTGGGATTGTGATACCTTCAGTTTTTTCTTCTTTCTCAAGATGGCTTTGGCCCTTCAGGATCTTTTATGTTTCCATACAAATATTAAGATCATTTCTTACAATTCTGTGAAAAATGCTATTATTCTCTCTGCTATTCAATTCCTCACTTTCTTTTTATCTTCTGTTTTATTATGAATAGTAATGACAAGTTACATTGTATACTTCATTGCTTATCAGTGATATAGATTTATAATCTCTCATTTTCTCACTTAGTTGAAATCCAGGTACCATGTCTCAAAGTTTTAGCTACATGGACCTCTGTCATTTTCCACATTTATAGTAACTATAAAGTGTAGGTTTTACTTATATTAGTATGATTTATTTCTGAGTAAGATTGTTTCTAAAACACAAATTTACTATTATTCTAAAGCAGGTCACATATAGGTTAGGTAGTTAAGAAATTGCTTAATATGTCATTGTGAGGATCCAAAATTCTATTTGCAAGTTGTTCAGTAGCTACCAGGACACTAGAAATAATTGTGTTAATACTCTTAGGCCATTCATGGATTTTAACAAATACCCATGTTTCTAAAGCTGCGATGCAATTGCATTTGCAATAATGATTTATTGAAACCAACTAGGTTTTCTCTTTTATGCTGATTTTAAACAAATTATAGGTCTAAAAATGCCATTTTACAAAGAAATGATATACTTAAAAATTACCAATTTTATTAATTAAAATGGGCATCCAAGAGACATTCAGATATATGTGAAGGCTGTAATGCAATAGACTGTAAGCTTCATGCATTTGAACACACCTTAAGATCACGTAGTTAAATTTGTTACAAATCTAGATCTCTTGGGACCTGTCTCTGCAGGTTCTTTTAAGTCTGCATGGGGCTCAGAACCTCTAATTAAACAAGTATTGTTGACCAGTTCGTGCATCAGTGTTTGAGTGGTGATCAGCGCTATAATTCCAAAACATTTATTTTGTATTAAAATTAATTAAAGGTACCAAAAAACTAAAATAATAAAATTAATTAAAGTACCTATTTAAAAATCCAGATTTCTGTGCCTACCCAAAAATATTCAGTTTTGTAAATCTGCAGTGGTGCCCATCAACATTTTAACAAATACAGGTGATTCTAATATTGGAAATCCATTCACCTACTTTGAAAAATCAGACTCTACTTGGATCAAATTTATTCAAATAATCCCAAACATATTAAATCTTAAGACCTCCCCAAGAAGGAGCTTCTATTATTTCACTCATTTAAAAGTTTGTCATTGATACAGGACTATTTTCTTTATTATTGACCTAATTTTGCATAAAAAAAAATTAAGGACAGTTGCTTTTTCTGTGTTCTTTCTGTCCTTTCACACTTTCTGTAGTTTTCCTAGAGCTTTTTTCACAATTCTCTTTTCTGTTATCATTTCTTTAATTCAGGGTCAAATACTGGAAGTCTGAATGTTGACTCCACCCACAGATGTAGTTTTGGGATTTTTTTATTGTATGTTTTTAAATTTTTTGCGTACTTTTTGTGTATAAACTGAACCAACTGTTAAAGTCTTTCTGTGCGCGTACACACACACACACACACACAGAGATTCTGGATTTAGTTCCTCTCTAAAAATATGAGATAATTTGATAATGCTGAGCCTGCAGTTGTATAAGGCAATAATTTCTGAGTAGAAGCCACCTGCTTTAAACAGAAGTGATATATGTAGTTTACCAATGCTGCGACCACTACTCCTTGTAATTTCTCTGATACTGAGACCACATATCCATGGCCATTTCTCATTGGAAATATTTTTTTTTTTTTTAAAGATTTTATTTATTTATTTGAGAGAGAGAGAATGAGAGACAGAGAGCATGAGAGGGAGGAGAGTCAGAGGGAGAAGCAGACTCCCTGCCGAGCAGGGAGCCCGATGCGGGACTCGATCCCGGGACTCCAGGATCATGACCTGAGCCGAAGGCAGTTGCTTAACCAACTGAGCCACCCAGGCGCCCTGGAAATATTTTTTTTTTTTATTATTTTTGAGAAGCTTCTTTCTGTACTCACATTACTATAAAAGAATCATGGACCATAAAATTGGACAGAAAAGGCTGTATATTTCAAGGATATGTGAGGGAGATCATTTTTTTATGAAAGTAAAAATATTTTATGTGTTTATTTTATAAACCTGAAATGCTTCACCCATTTTGTTATCTGTCGGCATCTGAGTTTGCAAGCTTTGGTTCATGTGTTTTCCCTCTCACTGGTATGAAAACATACAATAAAATATTTTTTTTGCAGGATAGTTTCCAATAATCAGTGCGCTGTTTTTACACAGATGCAGATTATGCCTTACTTGTCTCCGGACCAAGAACCAGGCTGTCAGGGCCTGGCTTAAAATAGAGGCACATGCGTTTCAGTGATTAATGGCCTGTTTTTTGTTTTTTGTTTTTTAACTTTTTATCAATGTTGTAGATGGTATAATTCCAGTTTTGTTTTGTTTTGTTTTTAATTTTCATGGCCATATTTCCCAATCTGTTAGCTTGTCTTTTGAATGTTCTACTTCTTCTGGTTCTTGCCCCATTCCATAATTTCCATGTATTTCTCTTTAATTAAATGAACATGTATTTTAAAAAACCTGTCTTGGGTGCCTGGGTGGCTCAGTTGGTTAAGTGTCTGCCTTCGGCTCAGGTCATGATCTCAGGGTCCTGGGATCGAGCCCCGCATCGGGCTCCCTGCTCAGTGGGGAGCCTGCTTCTCCCTCTGCCCCTCTCCCTGCTCATGCTCTCTTTCTTCTATCCCTCTCTCTCAAATAAATAAATTAATAAAATCTTAAAAAAAAATCTTTCAAGCATACTTCCACATGGAACGATGTATCAAGTACAGAACAGTTCTCTTGACTGCCAACGAAAATCACCACCCCCTATTTTCCAGTTCACGTACTCAGTTCATATTACTCTCCCATTTACCTAGTGGGTATTTATTCTCATCTAATTCATAGTATCTAATCACTCACCCAGTATTACTATTCTTTCAGGGGATACCCACCTTCAGTGTGCTTTAATCCGTACCTTGAGCAGGCATGATAAATATTTAGCAGACAATGTGAATGGGTAAATACATGCCCAGCCCCTAATAAAAATAAATAAATACATTAAAATCCAAGCCCAAGTGAGCAGTAGCAAAAACAGTCACCATTTGCCGAGTACCTATTATATGCTCGGCATTAGACTAGGACACTTCTACACAATTTCTCATTGGTTGACATAATGATTTCTTCTTCACTGAAGAGCAGACACAGGTTTAGGATGGGGTAGGAGCCGTGAGCGCCCGGAAAGGAATGGCAGACACTGATCCCAAACCTCCTCCCTGCCAGTGGGCTCTGCAGTGAGACCTGACCTCCTAATGGCAGCTTCTGGGGACAAGTGTGTGGGAAGTCAGGAGCGCGCAGAAGCTGAGGAATGAGAAGGGCACCCTGGCAGGATATTCATTTTAGCAACAGAACACCTCGTCAGTGCTTATTTTGTTTGAAGCTTTAGTATTTGGGTCCAATAGTCCAAGCAAAATTGTCATATAAAATCATGGTTTTGTGATTCTTTTAATCATAGAAATTAACCAAATGTAAGTGGTTTAAAACTTCCAAAAGGATAAAGTTCTGACTTTCCAAACCCCCTTAAAATTTAACTTTCCTTTGAAGAGCAATATTGACTTAATACAAACACCTTAAACATGAATGAAACTTTCAGCATTTCCAGTAGTCTTTATATCTATTTAAAAACATTCTTAGGGGGCGCCTGGGTGGCTCAGTCCTTAAGCATCTGCCTTCGGCTCAGGTCACGATCCCAGGGTCCTGGGATCGAGTCCCACATCGAGCTCCCTGCTCCGCGGGAAGGCTGCTTCTCCCACTCCCACTTCCCCTGCTTGTGTTCCCTCTCTCGCTGGTCTCTCTCTGTCAAATAAATAAATAAAATCTTTAAAAAACAAAAAACAAAACACATTCTTAGAAGAAGCAAAGTAGCATAGGTTTGCTACTGGCAGGAAGTTGAGAAATCCTTGAATGATCCAAAGATGGTAAAACTAAAAATCCATTCTGACCTCATAGCTCCTCTGGGCTAGTGATGGCTCAAGATTTGTCTTGTTGGAATTATTGTATTTAGGAAATTTCATGATCCATTTCCTGTTATACTAACATACAGTTATAACAGTATGGAAGGCAGATATGCTCACCACTATACCACCAACGCCAGTTATAACAGTATGGACATAACTGTAATATGTGTGGATATGTGTGTGTGTGTTTATGTATATGTCTGTGTGTGTATTGCTCTATTTGCTTACTAATTCCCTTGATAATGGCCTTTTATGCATTTTGTCTTTATACATCAGTAGTTATTTTTATTAAGAAAGTCACCTTTATTGAGAAAAAATAAGTAAATAAACTGATAACTCTTTGTTAAAATGTTGGTGGGAAATAATTTTGGAATTAAAAATGGCTTCAGATCTCATTCTCTCCCCCCCCCCCCCCCGGTATAGGGCTCATCTATGCATTACTCATGGAAGGTCACCCAGGGTCATGGAGCTCACAAACTCACTTATAAATCTAGACTGTTTATTTTGTTATTGTTATTTTTTTTGCAGGATAGTTTCCAATAACCAGTCAAGCCATTTCCTCTTCTGTCTTTTTGGGTACATGATTAGAATAAAACTCCTGCTGATCTCCTCTCTTTATAATCTGAATGAAACTCTATTAATCTGCTGAAATATCAACATTATAAAAAAGGTGCTTAATTAGATATCTTCTCAGATTATTCCAGAAAGCATGATGCACACAGATTCTTGGCCATACTACTCCACATTTTTCCCAGCTAGTTATGTGCATGTGTATATGTGTGTGTAAGAGAGACAGACAGAGACACAGAGAGGAAGGGAACGACGCTGGAGCTTGATATTCCATCCTGAAATTGTGGTGATGCATGCTTCTCGGTTACTTATGCCACAGAGTGAGTCACGTTTGCTGTGAAATCACTGTTATCCCACAAGAAGAGACTCCCCAGAACAACTGTCTTTATTTTTCCTAGTTCACACTCTGCGCATATTTTAAACTTTGCCTTTAGGGGGTGATAAAGTTTCTTCTCCTTGAACTGAATGTGCCTTAGGGACACAACAATGCCGTGTTTACCTGAAACAAGCAATACAAAGTATTGTCTCTAGACCTAAATCAGTATTTTATCTAATCGCCTCTATTTCCTTAGTTTTCCCCAATGTTATGACCACTTTAAATTAAAATAGAAAATTACGCTGTGCTTCTTACATGTTTAAAGTGTAATTAAATGAAAACACACACTCTTCTTTTTTTTCTAAGAGGGATATTTTTCATGCAACTGAGAAACCTATCAGAAGCTAAAAAATATTTAAGTAGATTCATTTCATTTTTAAGTACCTGCTGCCATTTTAAAGGAAGCAAATAAGAGTAAGAAAATAAATATTATCTTCAGGTGACTTTTCTTAGTGGCTAAGTGCAATTAAATCCTTAACATAGAAATCTGATAATTTGGCATAGCATAAGTACTCTAGTTAGTTAAAGAATCAATAAATATATCTTCCTCATTGACTTATTTATTTGCATGGCCAGCATTATTCTAGGTGTTAGGGATCAGACAATGAATCACACAAAATCTCCTCCCCTCTTTTGGCTTACAAGGAGCTGGGGTTTCATTTAGTATTGAACAATATGTCCATCCATTCATGCTCTTGACTTTCACAGCCAGAAAATTAATATTAAAAACCATAAGTATCGAGGGGCACCTGGGTATCTCAGTCGGTTAAGCATCTGCCTTTGGCTCAGGTCATGATCTGAGAGTCCTGGGCTTGAGTCCCACGTCAGGCTCCCTGCTCAGTGGAGAGTCTGCTTCTCCCTCTGCAGTTCCCCCTGCTCATGCTCTCTTTCTCTCTCTCTGACAAATAAATAAAATCTATAAAAAAAAAATGTAAATATCAAGATAGACATTACAAAGTAAATCTAACTAATACTAATAAGAAACTTGCTTGGAACTCAATAGAATGTATTCAAATTGGCTTTTATCCTGCATAAATTAATACTTTATATCTCATATCAGTACAACTTTGGCCAAACTGTTAGGTCACATAAGACATAGCGTTAGTGTATTTCCACAACTAGTTGTATTTACCTCATAGAAGTAAGTCAGAGGCAAAATTCTTCTCTCATTGTTTAGAACATGTAAAGGAACTGTACATTATATATTTGGCTTTTTTCCCCAAATGTTTAAATTATGACATTCTCTAAAGATTGCTATGTTTACTTTGTAGGATGTATCTATAAGAAAGTATCATTTGTTCTCCCAACCAACTTGATCTAAAATTATTCTAGGTAGGGGCGCCTGGGTGGCTCAGTCGTGAAGCGTCTGCCTTCGGCTCAGGTCATGATCCCAAAGTCCTGGGATCGAGCCCCGCATCGGGCTCCCTGCTCGGCGGGAAGCCTGCTTCTCCCTCTTCCACTCCCCCTGCTTGTGTTCCCTCTCTCGCTGTGTCTCTCTCTGTCAAATAAATAAATAAAATCTTTAAAAAAATAAAAAAATAAAAATAAAATTATTCTAGGTAAATAAAAATCAGTCATTTATTTGATGGAAGAACAATTGTAAGAAGTTTAACAATGCAAAGAGAAGAGTAGATTTTCTGTTGGTTATTTAGTTTTGTATTTGTGAATAGCTGAGTTAAAGCACCTTGTTTTTCCATGCCACTCGCTGTAATAACAAAATCTTTTAATAAATATATTTTTATAAAGCTTTAGAAATATATCTCCCATTTCATTATGCATAGAAGGCCCTCACAGGATAGGCATTTTTGGTTAAACTTAAGATTTCTGATTTTACTACATTTGTTCATTCTGTTTCATTTTTTGCCTCTTCTCTTTTTGGGATTATGTAATTCTCCACCTCACACTCTTCCAAAGCCACTAGAGCGACTGAAGAGAAATAGCCAAAGCATTTTTAAGACCGTATACCTGAAGAAAAGCCATTTAATAATGGAAGATGGAATCATTTTGATTGATCTTAGGTTTTATGTGTGTCTTTGCAGTTGTTCAAATGCTTTGACAAGTAGAGTACTGTAGAAGAGGGACAGCTAAGGAAGGGGGATATCAGCCATATAATTTATTCTTTTGTCATTTATCTTCTTATTTTTCTCTTCCTATTAGAGAAAGTTTTAAGGACGAAGAGAGTAGGTGTCTGGCTGCACGAGGGAGGCAGCTGGCTAATGCTGGACCCTCAGCTGCTGATTTACTGGGCTCTTCATGCACCTGCGCTGGGCATAGTAGGCACTGCCTGCAGGTGCATGCAGGGTCACCACAGCTTGACTCAGTTGCTCTCCTACCGTGGTCTTCCTCCTCCAGACACCCGACGGCCTCCTGTGTTCTGTCACTGTGCAGAAGGCCCAGGCCCTTCCAACTCTGCTCCCGTCAGCATGTCCTTCCTTCTCTAGGGTGCCATGGTCACAGCTTGCAGAGATCTCATTATTCAGGCAAAATAATTCCCCCAAGGTCTGAATAAGCTTAAATGTCTAATGGGGGATTTTTATTTTAAAAAGGACTTTAAAAGTACATACTAACAGAACCTAAAGGAATCAGAGGAGATGCTTCTGAGGGTAAGTGCTTCCCTAGCATTTTTACTCTTTCAGCTGCTCTCATCCCTTCCACTTTAATTATCTAGAAGTTAAAAAAGAAAAAAGGCATAAAACATCAATATTCCTGATACAGAATATCATCATGTTCTTGCTAATGTTTGCAAAGGGGGCCCACAGTGGCTCAACACACGTGGAAAATGGAAGTTAGCACAGAGAGTTACAAACATTCACAATGCGGATCAAACAAAACAGATGAACATATGGGAAGGGAAACACAGAGAGAGGGGGAAACATGCCATTAGACTCTTTTCTTAAAAGATTTTATATTCATTTTATTTATTATTTATTTATTATTTATTTTTTTTATAGCACGAGTGGGGTGGGGAGATGGGGGAGGGACAGAGAGAGAGGGAGAAAGAATCTCCAGCAGACTCTGCCCTGAGCACAGAGCCTGATGCAGAGCTCGATCTCCCGACCCTGAGATAATGACCTGAGCCAAAACCAAGAGTCTGATAATTGACTGATCCACTCACATGCCACAGGAGATGCTTAACTATAGAGAACAAACTGGGGTGTTGATGGAGGGAGGGGGTGGGGGGTGGGCATTAAGGAGGGCACCTTTTGGGTTGAGCACTGGATGTTGTATGTAAGTGATGAATCACAGAATTCTGCTCCTGAAACCAAATTTACAATATATGTTAACTAACTAGAATTTAATTAGAAACTTGAAATGAAAACAGAAAACAAAAAATAACAAAATGGAGATCACAAATATTCAAAATCGGATTTTCACCTCTTCAGCTGTGGGAAACAATGAAATATTATGTTTCTTTCCTTTTGGTTTCTGTGCACTGTCCTTCACATGGGTTGCCTGTCTCTTCTATCTGTGGTTATTCATCCCATTTAGATATTTGGATAAAATTATATTTACAAAGATCTACAGAAGGAGTGCACTTATGTTGTTCCATCCTAGAGCAACATTGCTATTTAAAGACCACAACCAGCAGTGACAGGAAATAGAAACAAAATGAAACAAAGTGAAAAGAAAAACAAACAAAAAGTTATGTCCTTTACAGGTATTTCTCAAGTTCTACAATGCCTTGTTTGCAAACATGCCTTTCCACTTCGTTGTCACTGACTGGTTCTCTTCAGTCCATCTCCCCTTCAGGGAGATGGACTAGGGTCCCCCCAGACCCCAAGCCCCAGAGCCCCTCATTCTCCTCTTACTCCCCCTTTCTCATCATCTTCCTTATTGCAAGAAGCCCAGAAGGGGCACCTGGCTGGCTCAGTCTGTTGAGCAACCCACTCTCGGTTCTGGCTCAGGTCATGATCTCAGGGTCGTGGGATCGAGCCCCATGTTGGGCTCCACACTCGGCGGGGAAGTCTGCTGCAGATTCTCTCTCTCTTCCCTCTGCCCCTCCCCTCTCATGCTCTAAAACAATCAATCAATCAATCAATCTTAAAAAAAAAATCCAGAAAAACCAGTGTAGCAAAACATAACTCTATTCAGAGGGCAAAATAGTGGATAGATTGAGTTGGCTTTGTGGGAATGTTTTCCAAGATCGGGCAAGGAAAGCCTGGGAGTGCTCTTGGCCATGGAAGCTAAAACTGAGGGTAGGACAGGTATATAGTTAACAGTGTAGGCTTTGGAATCTACACAGACCTGAGTTTGAATTGTACTCTGCAAGATAATAGCTTTGTGACCTTGCAAAAGTTAGCCTCTTGAATTTGTTTTTTTGGGGGGTTGTTTGTTTCTTTTTTAATTGTAAAATGGCTACACTGTACCTCTGTAACAGGATTAGTACACAGATAGGAGGTCATGTCAGTACAATGTTTACACAGTCCTTGTACTAAGCACTCAGTATAAAAAAATATTTTTGAGATGCCAAGTGTTTTGAAAATGACTTCGAGAGTTAAACTCAGAGGAGGAACACAAAGCCAACAGTTTCTAAGGACTAAGAGCAAATATGTAAGCATTGCTGAAGAGATGTTTTCAGAGAATTGGGATCTGCCATAAGAGCGCCTTCAGTTTCTTGGACTGTGATCTGACCAAGCTTTATACAGGTCCCCTAGAAGGAGGCGGAGTTGCCCTGAGGTTGTGATGATAACAAAACTGATGGAATATAGGATAAGCATAAAGGCAATAAGTAATAATTTCCTGCAGTGATTTTATCCCTGACACACCCACAGTATCACTGATGGAACTATCCATAAATGCAAATGAAAATAAAAATTTTAAAACAACGTTTAAAGAAATTACCTTAATGACAGAATTGTATGAAAATAATAGAACTCCTGGGCGCCTGGGTGGCTCAGTCGTTAAACATCTGCCTTCGGCTCAGGTCATGATCCCAGGGTCCTGGGATCGAGTTCCACATCGGGCTCCCTGCTCGGCAGGAAGCCTGCTTCTCGCTCTCCCACTCCCCCTGCTTGTGTTCCTGCTCTCGCTATCTCTCTCTCTGTCAAATAAATAAATAAAATCTTAAAAAAAAAAAAAAAAGAAAATAATAGAACTCCCTAAGAAGTGTTAAACCAAATCTAGCTGTCTAATAAATTATAAATAGCTCTGTCTTTACACACATTTTTCTCTAGGGAGCAAATAGAGTTATTTACTTTCTATAAATATTCAGTATTCTTCAAAGTGTATTCCCTACAAAAATGTTAAAGTAATTGGGTGGTGGGGAGGGGCGTTAAGAAAGCACATTGCTTTATACCCATGCATATAACTATGTGATTTATATAATAAACACAACCACACTAGCAGTATATTTTCTGGATGTTAATAGCCTGAAATTTCTTTTACTAGTAGCATTAATCAGTCAAGGATGGGTTATTTTATGGCCTTTAATGGCCTTTGTTGATAAATGGAGATTTTGTTTACAGATCATTCTTCATTGAACTGCCATACATTGCAAGCTATGTTTCTTAAGTGATGTTCTCAAAATACAAATTGCACTGCTGAGAATCTGTTCTCAGCTAAATTAAATTAGATAAATGCATTCTTTATGAAGCATAGGTAATGGAACAGTGTGCTAAAAATGTCTTCTCCTGAGACATTAGTGTAGAATGTCTTAAACCCACACAATTTTTCCTTAAGAAATATCTCTCTGCTTGTGTGCAAGTTTATGAGCCTACTTGTTGTTGTTCCAGAGTAATTTATGTAGAGTGCATAACAGTTGAAGTTTACTTTATGATGTTTGACTATTATAATGGATATCTGCCTTCAGGTCACACATTACCAACAATTTTCATTTTTTAAAAATGAACGAAAGCAGAAGTGCCAATTTATATTTTCCAAATGTTTTAATGTTGAATATACTGAGAGTGCAGTGGCAAGAGTTTTAATAATTGTCACATTCAGTGTTTTGTTTCACAGAGAATAGTTGTTTATTGTACCTTTGAGGGTATCATTATTCACATGCTTGTAATACATTATTATTGTTCGTTTTGGTTTTAATAATGTTTTGCTCACATAAGCCTTGTGCATTGAGTGTAAAAGCTCAAAGTTTGGGTATGATTATATTACTTCAGAATACATTTTTATTCCCCAAACATAATGACTTTTAAAATCCCTACCTAGGGATTTAATGCGGGTTTTTGTCATTGTTGTGATTGAAATCCGCAATGGTAGAAATAAATGGCTGAGCCACACCAAATAGGTCATCCTTTCATTTAATTCAACATGGAAGTTGGATTTTTAAGACAATTTAAATGCCTGGCTTCCCAATCTGAAATGGTGTGGTTAGTGGTGTCAGGCCTCACTCAGTCAGTAGGCCGTTGTCCCTAAATACCAGATTTAGGAAAGATTCTTTGCCCTAGGAGTATAAACTTTTTAAAGTTACTATTGATTTATTGAGATTATCTCATATTAATTCTAATATATTTATTAAGATATAAATGTGAAAATCTCCATTACTCTCTAGTCCATCGCATTTCCTTACTGGAGAGTTTTTTATGCTAAAGCAATTCTAATGCTAAGGATCAAGATTATTACTACTCTGAATCTGAAACTAGAATAAAGGTTGCATGCACACAAGTTGGCAAAATGTCCAAAAAATAAACATATGCTAGGATTTGAGGGGTCCCCGGGGACAGGGACCTGAGGTTCATGTATACTTTCCCACTCTTATGCTGTTTGCTCATGCTTTTTCCATATTTAATAATTTCACACACCGTCAGGTATTTGGTGGCGGCAGGAAGTCAGGGAGAATGAGGAAATTTGCTCCAGGATCCTCAAACAAGATCACTAAATTTAGATAAGCCAGGTAATTACATCCCATCCATGGTATATTACATGCTGTACACATAAATTCTGTAATTAAATCTTATAATTATTTTGTGACTAGATCAATTCTATCGCATCATATTTTCAATTTGATGTATGTAAAAAAGTGTTAATTTATTAAATGAAAACATTTAAAGCAAGTTATTTTTACATTTTTCAACATCATTTTCATTTTTAAAAATTGCACTAAATCTGGGGCGCCTGGGTGGCTCAGATGGTTAAGCGTCTGCCTTCGGCTCAGTGCATGATCCCAGGGTCCTGGGATCGAGCCCCGCTTCGGGCTCCCTGCTCTGCAGGAGGCCTGCTTCTCCCTCTCCTTCTACTGCTCCCCCTGCTTGTGTTCTCTCGCTCTCTCTGTCAAATAAATAAATAAAATATTTAAAAAAAAATAAAATAAAATAAAATAAAAATTGCACTAAATCTTAAAAATATAAATAATCAGAGAGGGAGACGAACTATATGAGACTCTTGACTCTGGGGAAAAAACTGGGGGTTGCTGGAGGGGAGGTAGGTTGGCAGATGGGGTAATTGGGTAATGGACATTAAGGAGGGCACGTGATGTAATGAGCACTGGGTATAGCACCTAATGAATCATTGAATGCTACATCAAAAACTAATGACGTACTATACGTTGGATAATTGAATTTAAATTTTAAAAAATTTAAAAAATATAAATAAGCTGAACAACTGAAAGATCCTAATACCATCTTAATAAATATCTCTCTCTTACACTGGTATAATCTCTCTCTTTTTTTTGTTGTTTAACTCACTGTCTTTCTCTGGGTTTGCAACCACCCGCTATTTGGCCTTAGGGTAAGGACCCTCAGGAACTGTGAAATGAGAGCTTCAGACCAGTCGGGCTCTGTAACCAAAAACAGAGCATGTTAAAGTGCTTCTCACAAATCCTTCCTGTCATCCTTCCCTTAGAAATTCTGTTGTACTCTTGGTTTCTGATGTGATTTGACCTTGAGTTCTGACCAGCCTTTCAACAATCTGTTGGTATTCCCTGCCTTGGGAAGAAAAGATCACCTGACTTCTCTACTCACCTGACTTCCGGTCCTTTTTCCATACTGAGGTTCTTGATGGCTGATTCTCTTTGAGGACATTCCTCATTTTCCTTTCTCCAATCTGAACACTGGCCTGTCCCCTCATCTTGATCCTGACTCTTTGCTTCCATGTCTACGGCAGCACACAGTACCCCAACTTTCTGCCTTCTGTTTCCTTCTCTTCTTGAGACCAAGAGACAGTGATGTGAGTGCTAACCAAGAGACTTGTACTTACTCTTGGACATCAGCATTGAAGATGATTGTTGTCATCTGGGAAGGGTTCCTGGTAGCTGCCTTTCGAGTTCTTAGTCTGTCTTCCTCTGTGTCCCCATCCGAGGTCCTCATTCTCTGGCAGCCCCCCACTTTCCCCCCCCGGGTCAGGAATCTCATCTGTTCCAGCTTCTAGGGACTAGCTGGGCTACACATCGAGAATAAATCCCCCCCAAAAAACATGAAATGCAAAATTAAACAACGACTTTTCTTTCTATGCTTTTGTTTACTTAATTTTAACTTCCACATTGATAAGCTGAATATAACTTTTGACACTATTCACCATCCTTCCTATCAATAGAAGGAAATAACTGTGCATTATTTTGTGCACTGTATATTTCCTGCTGTGTCCACAAATGTAAAATGCTGCCATGAGGATTGATTCTCCTTAAGATAGTCTCAAGTTAAGGCCAAAGTGCTCTTGTTTGCACATTCATTGTCGTCTCACATTCTGGGGTGCATCTGCTGTTAGATGTAAACTGAGTTCTGATGAGGCTGGGCTGTGTTGGATGTAGTTGGGAGTGACTGAGGCATACTGATGTCATTTTTTAATGAAGACATAATGATAGGTTTAAAACATTGCTTTCCAGTGAATGACGACTGGAAAAGCTATTTGTTTCTTCACAGTTTTGAGGATAACATATTAACCTCAATGGCATTTTAAAATAATTCAAATTTCTGGGGCACCTCGGTGGCTCAGTCAGTTAAGCATTTGACTTTTACTTTCACTCAAGTCATGATCTCAGGGTCATGAGATCAAGCCCTGATTGAGGTGCTCTCTCTTCCTCTGCCCTCATCCCTCTCTAAGTAGATAAATTAAAAAAATAATAATAATAATTCAAGTATCTCAAATACTTAATATAGAACAACTCTAAGTTCCATTTTAATTTGTGTCATATTTTTGTTTTTTATACAGCAGATTTTGGTATATTGTGTGTGTGTGTGTGCATGTGTGTATGTGTGTAATTTATTTAAAAAAATATTCTTGGGGCACCTGGGTGGCTCAGTTGGTTAAGCATCTGCCTTCGGCTCAGATCATGATCTCAGGGTCCTGGGATTGAGCCCTGCTTCTGGCTCCCTGCTCAGTGGGCAGTCTGCTTCTCTCTCTCCCTCTGTCGGCCACTGCCCTTGTTTGTGAGCTCACTCGCTCTCTCTCTCTCTCAAATAAATAAATAAATAAATAAAATCTTAAAAAAAATATTCTGTAGTCGTATTACTTATCTATTGCTGCTGTAGTAAATCTAGTGGCTCACGATAACTCAGATGTGTCATTTGAGGGTCCTGTCAGTCACGTGTTAGACACAGGCTTCAGGGGCTAACATCAAGATGTTAGCAAGGCTGTGTTCCTTTCTGGAGACTCTAAGGGAGAATCTGTTTTCTCGGCTCTTCCAGCTTCTAGAGGCCACCTGCATTCCTTGGCTCCAGGCCCCCTCCTCCATTTCCAAAGCCAGCAATGTTGGATTTTCCTGGCTGTTCTTCTGCAATCATATCTCCCTCTCGG
The DNA here is from genome assembly GCF_002201575.2 of Neomonachus schauinslandi. Lineage (NCBI taxonomy): Eukaryota > Metazoa > Chordata > Mammalia > Carnivora > Phocidae > Neomonachus > Neomonachus schauinslandi. Next base: position 71,731,541 of record NC_058408.1, read on the forward strand.
AGAATAGCCAAGAAAGGCTTACTACTTTCAAAGACTCATGTGATTAGTTAAAACCATTCCATACAGATAATCCAGGACAGTCTCCCTGTCTCCCTAACCTTAATCACATCTGCAAAACAAGATACCATTGCTATGTAAGGTAACATATTCACTGGTCCCAGGGAGTAAGGCATGGATATTCCAGAGACTTTTTTTTTTTTTTTTGGTCAAATAACCCAAACTTTAATTCCTGTAGTAGTTTTTATACATTCACCTTTAGTATGGTGTAGTATATAAGCAGTCTTTGTCAATTGTGAGAAAAAATTTCATTTTCATTTCACAAAGTTCAATATAATTAGCAAACCATATTAACTCCTAATTTTTTCTTCCAACTTTTATTTAAATTCCAGTTACTTAACACACAGCACGATATTAGTTTCAAGTGTAGGATTTAGTGCTTCATTAGTTACATACAACATCCGGTAAACATAAGGACAAGTACACTCCTTTATCCCCATCACCCATTTAGCTCATCCTCCCACCCACCTCTTTCGATCAACCCTCAGTTTGTTCTTTATAGTGAAGAGTCTGCTTAATGGTTTGCCTCTCTCTCTTTTTCTTTTTTGTTTCCCCTGTGCTCATCTGATTTGTTTTTTAAATTCCACATATGAGTGAAATCATGTATTTGTCTTTCTCTGACTGACTTATTTAGCTTAGCATAATACACTCTAGCTCCATCCATGTTGTTGCAAATGGCAAGTTTTCATTTTTTGATGGCCGCATAATATTCCATTGTGTATATACCACATCTTCTTTATCCATTCATCAGTTACTGGACATCTGGGCTCTTTCCATAGTTTGGCTATTGTTGATAATGCTGCTATAAATATCAGGGTGCATTTATCCCTTCAATTCAAACCAGTATTTTTGTATCTTTTGGGTAAACACCTAGTAGTGCAATGCTAAATCATACGGTAGCTCTATTTTTAACTTTCTGAGGAATCTCCATACTATTCTCCAGAATGACTGCACCAGCTTGCATTCCCACCAACAGTGTAAGAGGGTTCCCCTTTCTCTGCATCCTCTCCAACATCTGTCATTTCTTGTCTTTTTGATTTTAGTCATTCTGACAGGTGTGAAGTGATATCTCATCGTGGTTTTGATTTGTAATTCCGTAAGGATGAGTGATGTTGAACATTGTTTCATGAGTCTATTAGCCATCTGTATGTCTTCTTTGGAAAAATCTATATTTGTGTCTTCTGCCGATTTAGGAGACCATTATTTTGCCTACTGTGCTAAACACCTGTGTTTAGAGGTTTTAGGCATCTGCCCTCTAGCTGGCTGTTCAGGCTGAAATAGAGAAGAATCCAATATGTAGGTATGTATATATAAATATATATACATTTCCCTCTATCAATGAGATTAAAAAATATCCAAGGCTTATGTCACTGAATATTTACCACCTATGTATATCTATAAATAATATTCTGAGTTTTTAGCTGTTTCCCAAATGTAGTAAGAGGAAGGTTTTTTTTTTTTAATTTTGTTTCTGTTTCTGTGTTTTAGTTTTGTTTTTCTTTTTTCATAGTAAGTAGTCACATGGTAATGTATGGCTATAGGGTGCAAAGTGTTTTCATGCAAATTAACTCATCAGATTCTTACAACAGTCCCTTGAAGTAGGCAAAACAAGTTTTATTGTGTTTTCTCTGCCTTTAACAAATCAGGATTTTCAACAGATCAGTAAATATAACTTAGAGTCGCATAGCATCTAACGTTGTGGGACTTTTCACTTCTATTATTATAGCATATCCAATTAACTTTCTTGGGAAAGACAATTCTTCAAAGAGGATATTTGACTGCCAGGAGTGTTTAAACCATTTTCATAACGTTCACCTTGAATACTTGAAAAACTCTATACTCAAAATAATGCTATATATATCCGAGATAATAAATGATGGAGCCCAGGAAATTACCAAAGTCATCCAAAACACCTAATTTAAGCAGGAGGTAATTTTTGGACCAATAGAGCAGATCTAATGGACACTGAGAAAGGATGGAATCAGCCCAAGTTTTGGAGTTAGGCAATTGAATTTCAGCTTAGGGTTCTATCACTTCTTATTTATATTACTTTGGGCAAGTTGGTTACATTTTTTCTACCTTGAGTTTTAAGTTAATAAGATGAGTTTGATAATATTTGGTGGTTGTGTGGGCACAAAATATCTTAAATGGTTTGGTTAAAAAAAATATGTGCCCTAAATTGCAAAAATTATTAAAATAATGCTTAATAACACTTAATGACTTTTTTATCTAGGGAAAAAAAAAACAACCAAATCAAGCAGCCCTGCTGTTTTAGGACACTTCTTATTGTCCAGGAATATATAACTACTGGCAACAGAGAGGATAGCAACACTGAGAATGAGATGTGTAAATATTGGCTTGAAGGAAGTGAAGAAGTTAGCAAATTTGATTTCTTGGGGAAGGGTGTTCCAGGGAGAGGGAACAGCAGAGTTTGATGTGCGGGAGTGAAAAGCCGAGATAATGCAGCTAGAGTAGGTGAGGGAAGGTAGACTCCTGGGAGGTGACAAGAGAGATGGCAGGTGGGATCTTTGAGATAGTGGGGGAGGTATCATGTCTCCATCTCCTTCAAGCCATCCCTTCGGAAAAAATACTTACGGAGTACTCAGGTTTGGGATATATCAGTGAATAAAACAATGATTTTATGACTTTCTCAAACTCCTGAAATGTATTTGAAAATAGTCCCCAGTTTATCGCATCACCATTTTCTCTCACTAGCAAGTGGCCACTCTGGGTTTTTCTGCAGAGTATGGTGCATTGCTGATTTTTCCCAACATAACCATATATTGCCTTACAGATAATTAAGATTGTTCTATCTTTAATAACATTTTCCTGCTTATACTAAACGGTGTTGTAAACAATCAAACACAAAAAAATTCCAGCAATGCTTGCTTTGCAAGGGATTACAGAAATGACAATGTAAGTGAAGAACATACAAACTAATCGTAATCAATGGGAACCATTATGATTGTTCCATAACCTTTACAATTTTTTGTAAAAGGTTTTTAAAATAGCTTACTGTAACTTATAGATTTATAAGGAGCTTTTAAAAATAGTAAAATTAATATTTAGCACACTCGTTTTCACCAATAAGTAAAAAAAAAATAGTCATCTTTTTTTCTGACTTTCAACTCAAATTTTACTTCCAACTTCACTATTAACATTATCATTCTCTGTTTCTCAGCTGCACTTTCATGTTTGCTGGCCAGTTCTCTTTCGATTTCATTAAATTTAAGAACTCAAGTTTTTCTAAAAAACATATTAAGAGGGGTCACCTGGGTGGTTCAGTCTGTTAAGTGTCTGCCTTCAGCTCAGGTCATGATCTCAGGGTCCTGGGATGGAGCCCCACATCGGGTTCCCTGCTCGGCAGGGAGCCTGCTTCTCCCTCTCCCTTTGCCCCTCCCCCTGCTTGTGCTCTCTCTCTCTCTCAAATAAATAAATAAAATCTTTTTTAAAAACATATTAAGAGTAGGGCACCTGTGTGGTACCGTCACTTAAGGAACCGATTCTCAATTTTGGCTCAGGTCATGATCTCAGGGTCCTGGGATAGAGCCCCACATGGGGCTCCCTGCTCAGTGGGGAGTGTGCTTGAGCTTGAGGATTCTCTCTCTCTGCAAACCACCACCACCCCCACCCACCCTGGCATGTGCATGTGTGTGCTCAGTCTTTCAAAATAAATAAATAAATAATAAATAAATAAATTTAAGAGCAGTTTGGATAGTGCCTGGTTTCTTCTCATCTTTCAGGCTATTATATAGAGGGCATCTTTTCTATGCCTTGACAAATTGTCATAATCGTAATTTGAAACAGCTTCCCATACTTACCTTTTGTGCTTTAAATGTTATGAAGTATCTCTGTGAGTTCCTTTAAAGTTTTTGGTTTTGGTTTTGTGTGTGTGTGTGTGTGTGTGTGTGTGTTTTTGCCTGGGGTGTGAGATTTTGGGTAAAGAACATGAGCAAAGGTTGTACTTTATGAAATTATTCACAATTAATATGCCATGGTAACTGGAATTTGAACTTGTCATTGGAGAACTGGTGTAATTGGACTAAACAATTGGGCTGCCATAAGAAAATGTCATAGAGTGGTGTTTTAATAACTAAATCTATTTTTTTTTGCAGTCCTAGAAACTGCAAGTCCCAGTGATGGGTTCTTGGGATGCTCATGGCTGCCTTCTCACATTGCCCTTTCTCTGTGCTCTCATGGAGGAAAGAGAGGGAAAGGAAGCAAACTCTCTAGGTTTCTTACAGTTGACACTGATCCCACCTCAAGAACCCTGCTCTCATGATTTCATTTCAACCTAATTACTTCTCAGAGGCCCCATCTCCAAATACCAGCACCGTGGGAGTTATGTCTTCAACATTGAATGTTGAGGGGATACCATTCAGTCTGTATCTCATGGTGTAAGGGAGTTGTGTGCATATGGGAACCGTGTTGCAGAGGCTCTGCGAGTAGTTAGGGGCTCACGATGCACAGTCAGATCCTGTGCAGACCTGAACTTTAGCACTGGGTAGCTAGGGCATCAGAGGAGACAATCTTTCAAACCGTAGTCTCCACACCTCTAACATGGGATGGAATATGGTCCATAAGATTGTCAAAAAGATTAAGTAAAGGGATGAATGTCAAGCAGGCTCTTGACAGGTATAGAGTAAATATCCAATATGTGTTAGTTATTTGGGTTTTTCTTTCTGCTCTAGTGGACTTGAGCCCCTTGGTACCATCATATCCTCATTACCCAGCACAAGGCCTGGGACATAATGGGCCCTCCATCAAGCTATTTTAAATAAATGAAACTCAGTTTCTCCACTGTTAGGACAGTGCTATCAGGAAATAGAACCATGTGACACATTTTTTTTTTCTTATCTTGCCAAAATTTATTTTCAGGAAGATGTCCAGATTTCATCTTCTCCATCCCTCCCCTGCATCCTATATGTGAGGGAACAGCAAAGACTGACCCTTTTTAAAATGAAAATTATATGACCTGTGTGAGCATAATAAATACTGTAAAACTGGGTCTAATTTTCCTGAGAATTAGCCTTAAAGGAAAAACCAGGAGTAATTTGATTTCTGACTTGAATTAGCAATCAGTTTTATTAATCCTACTCTCCCCTCTTGGGAGGTGACTATCTTTGCATAAATCCATTGGGTTTTTCTCCGTAGCATCAGATTAGCTCACTTGTGCATTTGAGGCAGAGATGAAGTGGCTATTTTTCAGATCTCAAGTGCTCTACCCACAGGAAAGCAATATTATATTTTCATTTAATGAGCTTTAGCACATGAACAATTAAGATAATTGAATGGAGCTAATCAATAAAAAGCAAGAGCTCGCCTCTGGGAACTTGCTGAAGTTGGTCACAGCTCTTATCTGTCATCTTATCTGTTAAGCTGATAGTGCCAGTGGGTGGAAAAGTACTGACTAGTAATTGTACACATTTGGTATGCTCCTGTTTTAAAATTGCTTTTTTCAAACTACATATTGCTAGGAGGACTGATGATGCTGATACCATGGGAATGAAGCCATTGGTTAACCTACAACTCTCAGATTGTTATTAAAGAAGGCCAAGTAAAAAAAAAAAAAAAAACAAAAACAAAGAAATTTCTTTTATCTAGTTATTAACATCTGCTCTGAGGGTTAGCTTTAATTACTGTAAGGAAACTTCCCTTATTTTAAGGTAGGGGGTCAGCCACTTAGTGAAGGATAGCTTATTTAGTACTTTTGTTCAAAAGTTTAATAAAGGCTGAGTTTTAAATTGTTCAGCTCCCCAAAGGAACTGGAGATCTCTGCCTCTCTTAGGTGGAAAATGGTAATTCATAGGAAACTACTATATTGGGAGTCCCAAAATCAGGAGCTGGAAAATCTCACAGGATTGATGTCCCAATTAAAGTAGCTAAGCTCACAGTTGGGGTGTACATTGGGTGGCTTATTTAAACTACACCTGTAGGGCAACCAACTTGTGTGGGTCATTTGCAGCTTCTAAGAGACTTACAGAACCTATATATCTAGAGTTCCAGAAAAGTGGCTTTCTTCAATCAGGCCTTAGATTTAAGTGTATTTGCATATTGCTCTTGGGATATTTGTAGCTGTGTGATTTGGTATATTTTGTATTTTAATGCTGTAAACATATATGTGTGTATGTGTGTGTGTATTTGCTAATTAGATTTTCATAGAGCAGAAGAAAACCTACTATTTGTTCAGTGCATTCTAGTATTTGTAACGGTTCCTGATATTCCCTTTTTTCCTTGTCTTTTTCTGTTTGTTTTATTATTTGAAAGTAGCTATTTTTTCTTTATATGAGTAGACTCTTATTGCCAACAGACAGTTGACTGGATTCCTTTTCTTCATAGCCATGGTTTTAAAGTATTTCCAGTCACTCCTCACAGGTGTCCACCAGCACAGCTCCATCCCCACACAGGCAGCGAGTTGGAGCAAGGGAGCTTAGATGCTGGACTGAGACAGGGAATATAGACAAGGCAATGTAGGAATACCAGAAGAAGAGACGTGAATTCAGGAAGAATAAAGAGAAAGTCTACAAATTACTAAAGCAGAAGAAGACAGTGAAATGGTACAAGGAAAAAAGATACAAAAAGACCTTATTGTAGAGAACATATTTCCCATGAAAACAGATTTAAGGGATAATTTTATCAGTATTGTAGTATTTTTAAGTCTTGCTTCATCTATCTAAGCTTTGAGAAAATACTATTAAGAGTGTTTGGGCGCCTGGGTGGCTCAGTTGGTTAAGCGACTGCCTTCAGCTCAGGTCATGATCCCGGAGTCCCTGGATCGAGTCCCGCGTCGGGCTCCCTGCTCGGCAAGGAGTCTGCTTCTCCCTCTGACCCTCCCCCCTCTCATGTACTCGCTCTCTCTCATTCTCTCTCTCACAAATAAATAAATAAAATCTTTAAAAAAGAGTGTTTGCAATCTTTTTAAAAGAAGTGGTTCTGTTTCTAAATCATTTCTCATGCAATAATAATGAGGTGAATGACAAATTCCCAATTAAAATAGAAGCTTTTTTTCTATTCTAAGAGATCTGTATCTTTATGGTTATTTGTGTATCTTTATATCCTAAATGAAAGCACATATGGTACACTAATATCTTATGATCAAATACCTTCCTATTGAAATTTTAGTTCATTCTTAATTTAAAATGATAAAACAGGTACTTACATTTAGGTAATACTTTTTTCTACCATTTTAACTTCAAGTATAGTTGTAGCTAAGTAGATTCACCTTTGAAGAGATAGTGGGCAGGTATTGAATATACCTTAGGAGTGTCTATTTTCACACATCTGTACTGTGATAGCAGACAATAAAATCAAGTTCTTTCCCTTCTAGACTTATAGATGAGGTTGATAATTGAAGCAAGTTATATAGTTGATTAGCATATGGACTTTTTTTTTTTTTAAGGTAATTCTTGAGTGCTTATGATCTCACCTACTACCATGTTTGGAGTTCCTGTATGTGTGGATACTATTATGTCCACAAGTTTTAACCTTTCCCATCTGTAGGTCAAAGAATGAAACACTGATCAACTGTAATATTCCTTGTTAGTACGTAACTCTCTCTGTTCATTTTAGTATTATCTATATGCCCACACCTACACTGTAGCTATGAAGTATCTTTAATTTTGACCTGAGTGTGAAAAGGTAACAAAGAAACAACATTCCAAGTAGTAAAATAACATGGAGGAAAAATGCAGTTATCCAAGTAGCACAGTAAAAGTAAACAAAAGAAATTTTAGAAAACATTTGAATTTTTCAGTTTCTTGGTATAATAATCTATATGTTATGCCCATTGGGTCAAATTTGTTATTATACAGATCAATATTCCATGTCAGAGTATTTGGTCTGTTTGATCTATCAAAAGCATGACTTCACTTATGTACATTTTAAAAAAGCAAAATTAGCCTACATATTATTTAGAAATGCAGACATTGTAGTGTATCAGATGACATAAGTAATGAACAGCATGAAATTCAGGGTAGTGCAGGAAATAGTAGGTGAAGGATTTTGAGGTACCAGCAATGTTCTATTTCTTGGGTGACATACATTTTAAAATTTGATTTTTATTATATAAACAGTAAATAGAAAGACATACTGTTTTGTGTGCATACTTTTTTTTTTCATAAGAAAAACATGATTAAAAGAGTGTATACAATTATGATGAGAAAAGTGGTATCTTGGTTGTGACCTAACAACATAGAGATCCTTTGCTGGATTCTAGGTTTACTAGTTAATCATTTCATACCTGATGTCACTGAATCACTGAAGCTGCACCTTTTACCAATCACAGATTCAATGATATAATCAGATGATCAAAGGGAATTTAACAATTTTTATGCAAGTGGAATAGTGTTGTTTTACATGATCATAAAGATATGCCTTTAATAGTAAGCATTCCCCTTTTCTTTACAAAGGTAGAAAACAGAAATTTTAGGGGCGCCTGGGTGGCTCAGTTGGTTGTGTCCGACTTTTGATTTTGACTCTTTTTTTTTTTAAAGATTTTATTTATTTATTTGACAGAGAGAGAACACAAGTAGGGAGAGGGAGAAGCAGGCTCCCCGCAGAGCGGGGAGCCCGATGTGGGACTCGATCCCAGGACCCTGGGATCATGACCTGAGCCGAAGGCAGCCGCTTAACCGACTGAGCCACCCAGGCGCCCCTGACTTTTGATTTTGGCTCAAGTCATGGTCTCAGGGTCCTGGGATCAAGCCCAGTGTGGGACTTCTCACTCAGTGGAAAGTCTCTTTGAAGATTCTATTTTATTGTCTCCCTCTGCCCCTCCCCCATCCATGTGCAGTCTCTCTCTCTCTCTCTCTAAAATAAATAAATAAATCTTAAAAAAAAGAAAACAAAGTTTACACTTTAAAAAGAAAACCCTTAAAAATGACATTAACAAACAACATAATTAATGAAATATGTAAGGAAAAATAAAATGTTTGGAAAATACCCCAAGTAATAAAGCCTGTTAATATTATCATGTATTTTTTTAGTGGTCTGTAGTCTATCAAGTAATCTACATGTATATATGTATATGTTAATCCCAAGATCAATACAATATATCTTGTATTATATAGGTAAGTATTTTAATCCTCACTGCACAGATGACAAAACTGCGGTGACATGAATCCCTGTATTACATTGCATATAAATGGCATAATTTAGATGTAAAGAAGTATTTCTGACTTCAAAGATGTCAGCTTTTTAAAGATTTTATGTATGTATGTATGTATGTATTTATGTTTGAGAGAGAGAGAATGTGAGTAGGGGAAGGGGCAGAGGGAGAGGGACAGAGAGAATCTCAAGTAGACTCCCTGCTGAGCACAGAGCCCAACATGGGGCTCAATCTCATGACCCTCAGATCATGACCTGAGCCAAAACCAAGAGTCAGATGCTTAACCAATTGAGCCACCCAGGTGCCCCCAAAGATGTTAGGTTTTAAAGTGCAATGATAAAAATATAATTATAAAGAAATCTTTGAATAACAGAATAAATGTTCACTAGACTTACCTCCTTATATATAAAATGAAGATTCCATACTTTAAGAGAATATAGGAATAAAATTTTAAATTGTAGAATGTTTTTAAATTCCCTAAATAAACCCCATCTATTTAATTCCAGTTGTCCTGAAACACCAGTTATCCTAAAACACAGACACTAGATTTCAGAATGCTGTCTTAGAGTCCAGTTTTTATAAGGGGGTATATTTTTCCTTAAAAAAGCAAACAAACAAGCAAAAGAAACCTTTAGAGCCTTCATGGTTGTAAACAGATCTTGCTATGTCTTTTGGAAAGATTTCTGTTGTTTTAGTTGTGGTTGTTTTAATCTGACAACTCTAGACAAAATGCTTCTTGATATTAAACATTTGACATCACTTTTTCATTTTTTCCCTTCTGAGATGACTTATATAAACAACCTAAGGATACCGGTCTTTTGGAGTTTGCTTTAGTTGTTATTTTATTAACTTTTATTTTCAAAGCAGTGGAGAGAATGGGAAAAAAAAAAAAATGAAAGGACCAACTTATGGCAGGAGAGTTGACCCCAAACTGTTTAAGTCTCAAGATGAGATAAGAACATAATCTCCATCACAGCAAGTACTTTGCCCCAGAACTTTATCCATAAGGACTGGAATATATATATTGAGTGAATGAATATATAAAATAGATTATATTACTCCTGAAAATGCATATAACTGTAGATCTTGAAGAATCCATGAAGGTTAGAAACTTCATAAAGACATTATATTTAAGAGGCATTCACCAGGTAATGCTATTTTGTACTCAGTCTCCTGAGTCAGATATCAAAATAGTGTAGTAAAGCTGTACAGAGAGGAATCCTGTTGAGAGCAAGAATGTGGGAATCAGAAGAGACCAGTGCACTTCTCACATTTCATAATGTATCTTCAATTATTAGAACCATTGTTCTTCTTTTGCCTGCTGAAGCCCACACAAAAATGGGAACCCTCTACTCAGTTTCTTTTAAATAGTTCAAAAATTACTCTTCAACAACTCTCTTTGTGCAGGGAGGGGGTAGCTAAAAATAAAATAAAACAATTTTACCTCAGTTTTTCAAATATGTTGTTTTCTATAAATGTCACTTTTCCCTATTCTTTTCTATTTTAGGTCTGTATAATTCACCTAGAGGAGGAAATAGTAAGATATCTCTGTACATAGTGTACAAGTGAGATCTTGGGTGATTGCACTTTGGTGTTATTAAACACACAAACAAATGGATAAATGAGTATAGACAGCTAATAAAACTCCAAGTACATTTTACTCCATAATTATTGATTAGTAATTTTATACTAACAAAATAGGTTTGCGGAAAAGTGTGACTTATGATACAGGCCAGAAGTGCCCTGGGCACCTGTGCTGAAATGGGTTAGAATAAGTACTTAGGGACTACATTTAGGAGTGGGCAGAGGCAATATGATGAGATGTAGGGTACGTGTGCAGCCTCACAGCATCTGATAGGCTGTCTCTGGCATATCATCTATTGCTCAACATTAACCTTTCATTTCTTAAGCTCTCATTGTTTCCTCAATGTTACCTGATAAAACGCAAATTTCCCTAAACCTTGTAACTGAAGTTTTCAGTTAGGGTTACTTTGTCGTTCTTTGATGCCTCCATTCATTCATCTACCCGTTCATGTCTGAAGGTGTTGGTCTACTGGTGAGTGGTGAATTTGATTCATAGATCAGGTCTCAGTTGAGTCACTGATGTTGTGAAATCTTTCACAGCTCCCACTTTCCAATCTCAATCCCCCCCTGAATAATCAGTCACTCCCTGCACTATTGTTAATGAGTTGGGTTGATAATTGAGTTTTCCAACTATCCACACCATTTTAAATTATTGGGTCACTGGCCTTTCTCCTTCAGTAGAATTCATGGTCCTTAAGGACTGTGCACGTGTCTATGCAGGTCTGTCTATTATGCAATAAATATAGTGTCTAGTACCCAGTGTTACTGAATGTTTGTGTAATTGATAAAATAAATGCATGACTAAGTAATAAAATAAGAGTGATAGGGTATCTACTTTAACAGCATTGTTTTCAGAGACACTTATATGGCATAAACATATCTAACTATTATATAGCAGGACATTTGTGCCACAAGGAAGAGCCCAGAGAAAGGCGTTCTTTACTACAGGTGATCCCCAACTTATGATAGTCCGACTTACGATTTTTCAACCTTACAGCAGTGCAAAAGCAAGATGCATTTAGTATAAACTATACTTTGAATTTTGAATTTTATCTTTTCCTGGGCTTGTGATAAGCCATGGGATACTCTCTTGTGTTGCTGGGGCTGCAGCAGCCAGTCAGCCACACAATTATAAGGGTCAACAACCGTTACACACAACTATTCTGTTTTTTCTCTTTCAGTACAGTATTCAATAAATTACATGAGATATTCAACATTTTACTATAAAATAGGCTTTGTGTTAGATGATTTTGCCCAAATATAGGCTAATGTAGTGTTCTGAGCATGTTTAAGGTAGGCTAACCTAAGCTATGATATTTGATAGGTTAGGTATACTAAATACATTTCAACTTAAAATATTTTCAATTCACGATCTGTTTACTGGGACATAATCCCATGGTAAATTGAGGAATATCTATACTTCCAACCCAAGAAATTGTTCAGAGTCAGGTTTTCTTCAGTGTTATAACTCTGATGACTAGAATTTTCATAAGTACTGTATCAAACATAAAATGTAGCTCTTTAAGATTACAATTGCTAGAACTTTATTTTACACAGATGTATTTATTTTTTGGGATTGAGTTTGTTGACTACTTATTTGGAAAGCTTATACTTACATAGTTCCAAAGCAAAATGTAAAATAGTTAAAATTTCAAAAAAAGATTTGTTTCATCTTTGATCAAGATCTTTGTCAGCAGAAGGAAAATCACATTGATATTTTCCAAAAAAGGAATGAAATTTATTACACAAATGCATTTACTATGGCCATTCAACTTTTGGTAGTAGCTGAAGATCTCATTTAAGTATTTCCAAATCATTTATGCAATTCTAATTATGTAGAGAAGAGGGAAGGATAAATGGGCTTTTAAAAATGTTTTAGATTAAGTTCTTATGGAAAGGTTTAACTGTTCCCCACTAGCCTTCAACAACTAAGGAGCTACACAATACTTTTATGTATTTATTTCCTTCTGACCAGAAAACTGACAACAGCTGACAAATTTGGAATACAGAATAAAGTAGTTTCTTGATTTGAACATACTATGTTTACTATTATTATTATATATATATTTCTTTACTTTGAGTTTTTATTTAAATTCCAGTTAACATACAGTACAATATTAGCTTCAGGTGCACAATATAGTGATTCAACACTTCCATACATCACCCTGTGCTCATCAACAAGTGCACTCCTTCATCCCCATCACCATTTCACCCATCTGCCCACCCACCTCCCCTCTGGTGACCATCAGTGTGTTCTCCATAGTTAAGAATCTGTTTCTTGGTTTGCCCCCTCTCTCTTTTTTCCCCTTTGCTCATTTGTTTTGTTTCTTAAATTCCACGTATGAGGCAATCGTATGGTATTTGTCTTTCTCTGACATATTTTGCTTAGCATAATATACTCTAGCTCCAACCATGTCATTGCAAATGGCAGGATTTCAATCTTTTTAAGGGCTGAGTAATATTCCATTGTGTGTGTGTGTGTGTGTGTGTGTGTGCACGCACATATACATCTAGTGCCTCTTCTTTATCCATTCATCAGTGGATGGACACTTGGGCTGTTTCTATAGTTTGACTATTGTAGATAATACTGCTATAAACATTGGGGTGTTTTACCTCTTTGAATTAGTACTTTTGTATTCTTTGGGTAAATATTTAATGGTGCAATTGCTGGATAATGCAGGATAGTTCTATTTTTAGCTTTTGAGGCATCTCCATAATGTTTTCCACAGTGGCTGCAACAATTTGCATTCTGACCAGCATTGCAAGAGGGTTCCTTTTTCTCCGCATCCTCGCCAACATCTGTTGTTTCTTGTGTTGTTGATTTTAGCCATTCTGACAGGTGTGAAGTGATATCTCATTGTAGTTTTTATTTGTATTTCCCTTGATGATAAGTGATGTTGAGCATCTTTTCATGGGTCTGTTGGCCATCTGCATATCTTCTTTGGAAAAATAGCTATTAATGTTTACTGTTATTATTTTTAAACATGGGGGTTAATTCTTAAATGTCAGGAGACGATTCATTAAAAATATTTGCTAGAATCATCTGATTTAGCATTTCCTATGAGGTTAATAGTTCTGAAAGATTTCCTTTAAATTAAAATACAGTATGTTTGGGGCGTCTGGGTGGCTCAGTTGGTTAGGTGACTGCCTTCGGCTCAGGTCATGATCCTGGAGTCCTGAGATCAAGTCCCGCATCGGGCTCCCTGCTCAGCGGGGAGTCTGCTTCTCCCTCTGACCCTCCCCCCCCCATGTTCTCTCTTTCATTCTCTCTCTCTCTCTCAAATAAATAAATAAAATATTTAAAAAATAAAAATAAATAAAATACAGTATGTTTAATCAAATTCCCAAATATCAGAATGTTGGCGAAAGTAGTTTCTTTACCAATCATGATATTCATATTGATAGAAATGATTAATGATACCACATTAATTGAAATAAAGGGTAATTTGTATGCCCAAGACCAATGGCTTTCTATTCTTGTGGGGCATAAAAACTCCATTTAGAGATTTTTCAAGAAATACATGCTCGGGTTTACTTCAGCAATTCAGAAAACACTTCAGAAAGTATAAGGAGTATACAAGTCAAAATTTTATAAGGCTCCACAGATGATTCTAATATGCACCAAGGTTGGGAACCATTGTGATCAAGTATAAAACATTCCAAAATGTCCATAAATCTGCCAAAGTAATGTATGGAAGTTTTATGCAATTTTAGTTTATATTAATTTAACTTGGCTTAATTTAATCTAATCATGGGGTACCCGGATGGCTCATTTGGTTAAGCATCTGCCTTTGGCTCAGGTCATGATCCCAAAATCAAGCCCCGCATCAGTTTTGCCTCTCAGTGGGGAGTCTGCTTCTCTCCCTCTACCCTTCACCATGCTTGTGCTCTCTCTCTCTCTCACATACACACACACAAATAAATAAATGAAATCTTAAAAAAAAAAAAAAAAACAACCTTATAATCTATTCATGACATGCTCTTCAGAAGGACTCATCAGGGCTCTGGGTAAACTGTTAGAATACTCGTGGAAGAGGAATTGTTCTGGAAGCCAGAAGCTAAAGAATCCTTTCACCCATGGAACTCCTCTGAGTGAGGAAGGTGCCTGGAGGAGAGGGTCTACCACCAAAACTGAGCCAGGACCCATGTATGCAGGGTCATCTGACCTGTGGATTGGTTCCTGTAAGGGCTCTAAACCAGAACTAGATCCTAATAAGAAATCACTATAGAAATGGCTGGCCTTGAACTTCATCTCTATAACTTGAGAGTTCTTGGTTTTCATGGAGTAATGATATGTGATCAATTAAACTTGACATTTTTTTTCTGCATTCTCTCCAACACAGAATTTTATGATCAGAGGATACCTCAAGGCACTTTTTGAGCCCTGCATTTCTGACAAGAGAACCATTGACATTTGTATATTAACTTGCCTTCACATTAATCTTAAAAGCATTGAAGTCTTGGAACAGGGTGGGCCAAGGAAGACAAGTCAAGAAAATTAATTTTTTTTTCCTTCAGACCCTCCAGGGCCCCTCTCTTAGCTCCTTCGGCCTTGGCTGCATGTCAGTCTCCCAGGTTTTGAGGCATCAATCCAGACTTTTTTTTCATCTTTGTATCAGAATTTCCAGGAGGAAAATAATTTAATCAACTCTATTAGATTGCACACTCCTCGGGACAGGACTACCAATATATTTTTTTGCCAAATTCTTGACATAGAGTGGATATTCAAAAATATTACTTGCAAAAAAAATATTACTTGCAAGAATGGATGGATTCTTTAAAATGTAAATTTTGATTGCACTAAATATTTTATGTGTGCAACACCTTAGGTCCAAGGGATGTGATTCAAGGTTTTGATTTGAGAGGCCGAGTGGGAAGGAGAGAAGTAAGATAGGGTAATCACACTGATCACTAACAGAACTAAAATATGTTTGGAAAACAGCTTGATATGTTACCACACCATAATTTTTGAGAGTGATGTGGACCATAATGTGTTGATCAATTTCTAAGGTTCATTTTTTTTTCAGGATCTGGATGCAACTTTCTAATTTTTGACATTTTCTAAGACTGATAGAGTCTGATTGAATTCCCTCCACTTGAAAACTCATAGGAAAAGCACTGTTAAGACCTACAAATCACCTAATAATTCTTCTCTTTGATAACTTTATGACATTAACAAAGATTATAGACCAAGAAGGCCTTGCCATGAAGCATGGCAGTGGGAGGCTTTATTCACCTTCCTTTTCACTTCCCACAAGTTGTCTTTAAGTGACCAATTATCATGTGTAGGACATAATCTCACCTTTGAAGGAAGATGCCACAAGTCCAGTATTTTCATACTAGCTTAATATTTATTTCCTCAAGTTCTGGTTTTAAACTTAATCCCTAACCAAAAGAGGAATCCAAATATCCAATGTTGATTTTTATAAGAAGTGGGCCATTTGGTACCCAAACCATATGTTCTATAGTTCTAATTCATGAAAAGAGGTGATAGAAAGACTTCTGTTTCAAAAAATTAATAAGCATTAAATAGCTACTAGCAATGCATCCTTTCATTATAGTGTACTTATGTTCATGGCACTGTTGATGTAATACATTTTAAATCAATAATATGCACAAGAGCTAACAGAACATATTACATTTTATAACAAGTTTTATACCAAAATACTGCCCAAAAGGGATAGTTGAATTGACATTTCATGTTCCTTGGATACATGGAAAAGCAATTCTACATCAGCAAAAGAAGCTAAGTAAAAATAAACATAACAAACTTACTTAGAATTTTAGGGCTTGTTTGTTATTTTATTTTTTTTAAACATTTTATTTATTTATTTGACAGAGAGATAGAGAGCACAAGTAGGCAGAGCGGCAGACAGAGGGAGAGGGAGAAGCAGACTCCCCGCAGAGCAGGAAGCCTGACGTGGGGCTCGATCCCAGGACTCTGGGATCACGACCTGAGCCGAAGGCAGATGCTTAACTAACTGAGCCACCCAGGCGCCCCTGTTTGTTTGTTTTTTTAAATAGTGAGGTTAAAGAAGAGACAGCAATAGAATAATAGTAGGGGACTTCAGTACCCCACTTTCTTTTTTTTTTTTTAAAGATTTTTTTAATTTTTATTATTTATTTGACAGAGAGACACAGCGAGAGAGGAAACACAAGCAGGGGGAGTGGGAGAGGGAGAAGCAGGCTCCCCGCAGAGCAGGGAGCCCGATGTGGGACTCGATCCCAGGACCCTGGGATCATGACCTGAGCTGAAGGCAGCCGCTTAACCGACTGAGCCACCCAGGCGCCCTTTTTTTTTTTTTTTTTTTTTAAAGATTTTTGCCGAGCAGGGCTCGATCCCAGAACCCTGGGACCATGACCTGAGCCGAAGGCAGACGCTTAACGACTGAGCCACCCAGGCACCCCTAGTACCCCACTTTCAACAATAGTTAGAAAGTCAGTGAGGAAACACTGTATTTAAAGTACATGTTAGGGGCGCCTGGGTGGCTCAGTTGGTTAAGCGACTGCCTTCGGCTCAGGTCATGATCCCAGGGTCCTGGGATCGAGTCCCACATCGGGCTCCCGGCTCAGCGGGGAGCCTGCTTCTTCCTCTGACCCTCTCCTCTCTCATGCTGTTTCTCTCTCGCTCGCTCTCTAATAAATAAATAAATAAAATCTTAAAAAAAATAAATAAATAAAGTACATGTTAGAGCAGGTGTAACTAACAGGCACAAACAGAACCTTCTATCCAACAGCACAGACTGCACAGTCTCCTCAAGTGCACATGGCACATTCTCCAGGTTAGATCATGTGTGAAGCCATAAAACTAATTTTAATAAAACTTAAGATTGAAGTCACATCTGACATATTTTATGACCACAATGGTATAAAACTACAAATGAATTAGAGAAGAAAACATAAATTTTACAAATATGTGGAAATTAAACAGCATGCTCCTGAACAACCATTGTGTTAAAGAAGACATCAAAAGGGAAGTCAAAAAATAGTTTGAAAAGGAAAATGGAAATACAACATACCAAAACTTATGGGATACAGCAAAAGCAGTACTAAGAGGGACACTTAGAGTGATAAACATCTACATTAAGAAAACAAAAGATTATAAATATACAACCTAACATTACACTTCAAGGAACTAGAAAAAGAAGAAAAACTAAGCTCAAGGTAGTAGAAGGAAGCAGAAATAAATGAAATGGGAACTAAAATACAGTAGGAATGGGTAATAAAAATAAAAGCTCCAAATCATTTTTGAAAGGATAAAACAAAATTACATAATAAATAAATAAACAAAAGACAAACCTTTGGCTAGACTAAGGGAAAAAAAAGAGAGAAGCTGCAAATAAATAAAATTAGAAATAGAAAAAGAGATATTACAACTGATAACACAGAAATACTAAGAATCATATGAAACTACTATGAACAGTTATATGCCAACACACTAGATAACCTAGAAGAAACGGATCAATTCCTAGAAACATACAATGTAACAAGATTGAATTATGAAGAAAGAGATAATCTGAATAGACCGTTAACAAGGAGATTGAATCAGTAATCAAAAACTTCCCAACAAAGAAAGGTCCTGTAGAAGATGGCTTCACTGATAAATTCTACCAAACATTTAAAGAATAATTAATACCAATCCTTCTCAAAACTCTCCTAAAACATAGAAGAGGAGGGAACACTTCCAAACTCATTTTAGAACGCCAACATTATCCTGATACCACAGCCAGACAAGGACACCATAATGAAAGAAAATTACATGCTAGTATCTCTGATGAACGTAGATGCAAAAATTCTCAACAATGTATTAGCAAACCAAATTCAGTAGTAAAAGTAGTTAAATAAGTCAATAGCCACAATCTAATGGGATATATTTTTGAGATGCAAGAGTATTTCAACATACACAAATCAAAAAACATGATATACCACAATCACAAAATGAAGAATGAAAATCATAAGATCATCTCAGTAGATGCAGAAACAGCATTTGACAAAACTTAACATGAAAGATAAAAACTCAACAACTTAAGTATAGATGGAATATATTTTAACATAAGGGCCACAGCTAACATCTTACTCGGAAATAAGGCAAGGATGCCTAGTCTCACTGCTGTTATTCAGCATAATACCAGAAGTCCTACCCAAAACAATTAAGCAAGAAAAGAGATAAATAAATAAAAGGCACCCAAATCAGAAAGGAAGAAGTAAAATTGTTGCTGTCTCCAAATGACATGATGTTATATATGGAAAACCCAAAACACTGCACCAAACAGCAACAACCAAACAAGCAAACAGAAACCAGAACTAATCAACAAAGTGAAGTTTCAGGATACAAAATCAGTACACACAAATCTGTTGTATTTCTATACAGTAACAATGAACTATCAGAAAATGAAATTAAGAAAACAATCCCATTTACACTTGCATCAAATTTTTATTTATTTATTTGAGAGAGAGAAAGCATGAGCCTGCGTGCCCTTGAGAGCAGGGGGAGGGACAGAGAGGGAGGGAGAGGGACAAGAAGACCCCAGGCTGAGTGTGGAGACCAATGCAGGGCTGATCTCAGGACTCTGAGATCATGACCTGAGCTGAAACTGACTGAACCATCTCCCTGCATCAAATATTATTAAAATGTCCATTCTACTCAAAGCAATCTACAGATTCTGTGCAATCCCTATCAAAATTCCAATGGCATTTTTCACAGACATAGGAAAAACAATCCTAAAATTTGTATTGAATCAATAAAACCTCAAATAACTGAAACAATCTTAAGAAGGAAGAACAAAGCTGGAGGAATCACACGCCTTGATTTCAAACTATCTTAGAAAACTGTAGTAATCAAAATAGTATGGTTTTGCCTGAAATAGACACCTAGATCAATAGAACATAATCGAGAACCCAAAAATAAACCCACACATACATAATCAATTAATTTTTGGCATGGAGCCAAGAATATATTATGGGGAAAGGACAGTCTCTTTGATGAATGGTGTTGGGAAAATTGTATATCCACCTGCTAAGAATAAAACATCATCCCTCTCTTATAGCATATACCAAAATCAACCCCAAATGGATTAACTAACTGAATTAATACCTGAAACTATAAAATTCCTTGATGAAAAATATAGGGGGTAAGCTCCTTGTCACCACACTTGTCAGTTTGTGTCTTTGTTCTTGACACCAAAAGCAAAGGTGATGAAAGCAAAAATAAAGAAGTAGGACTACATCAAATTAAAAATCTTTTCACAGCAAAGGAAACCATCTACAAAATGAAAGGCAACCTATGGAATGGGGTAAAATATTTGCAAGCCATGTATCCAAAAAGGGGTTAATTTTCAAAATATACAAGGAACTCATACAACTTAATAGCAAAATAAGAAATAACTCAATTAAAAAATGAGCAAACGACCTGAAAACACATCTTTCCAAAGAAGACATGCAAATGGTTAACAGATACATGAAAAGGTGCCCAGCATACTACTCATCAAAGAAACACAAATCAAAACTACAATGGGATACCACCTCACACCTATTAGAATGGCTGTTATCAAGCAGCCAAGAGAAAGGGAACCCTTGCACAATATTAGTGGGAATGCAAACAGGTGCAGATGGTGTGAAAAACATTAGGGAGGCTAGAACTGTTGTAAGCAAGCAACACACTTGTTTCTTACTACATATGTGGTCTTTGGTTCATTTTTTCATTTCTTTTAATTTTCTTCTTTCTTTTCTACTGAGGAATTATCAGTAGACCTAAAGACACTTGAGAGTAAACACAGTAAAGCAAGTCATCCATGTGAACTTTTAAAGGATTTGGGAAAATAGAAGCATCTAGATTAAGATATGGATGAAAAAGAGGTCAATCTCTAAGATACATTGTTAAATCCCATTATCACAAGCATGAGCACAATACAATTTCTTCTTTTTGTATTTTTAAATTATGACTAAATATCAAAGCCAATTAGTTTTGGCTATAATACCTTTTTTGATAAAATAACTTGGTAAATAGGAATTAGTTATAATGAGACTTGTATGTCAGACAAAAGTTTGATAAGAAAGAGATAAAATAATGAAACAGAAATTTAGAGGATTTTAAATAAAAAAAAATATTTACCTATATAGGTAAGGATCTGTTTATTGGTAAGGATACAGTTTAGGAACCGCTAAATAGGATGATGCCACATGAAGCTATGGTTAGTTAGCAGGACACTGTTTCTATCCTTGGATCCAAGACTGTAATCCAGAGTAAGGTGTGGTTAGCAGAGTCTGGAATCAGGGAAAGCTGTAAAGAGAAGGCTACCTTATACATGCTGTGACACAGATATTGACTTATACATTAATGAAGTATTTGTAATTGTTCACAGGATTTGTACATATGCCTTTGTAATTAATTTAGAGAAATTCACTATGAAGCACAGAGAGTTAAAACCTTTTGAGCAAATGGCTAAGAAATCAGAATTCACCTGTAGGGAAAAGGAGCCAATGGATATCATCCAACTTACATAATTTGTTATATATATATATATATATATATATATATAGAAGATGTTGATACTGAATACTGCATCTTTATAAGCACCAAATTGGTGTGACCTAAACTTTTTTCCTTCTAAATCTGTGTGTATGTTTGATGATAGAAGAGCGATAGAAGAAACATAGCTTGTAGATTCTGTCTCAGCACTCATATTAAACATTTTTCATTAAAATCTTGAAAAAATCAAGAAAAATAAAGAGAGACAGGGCATATTCTTTTTTTTAAATTAAACTAGTGCTGCAGTTTCTTAAATTTGGAGTATGTGAGTCAGGATTTCTTTTGAGAGATTTGGCAAGAATATAGGTCAGGGTCCTCAATTTTTAATCTTTCTAAATTTGTGGGGAAATTTTGTGTATATATATATATATATAGATATATATACTTCTATCGCTCTTCTATATATCTATATATCTATATATATCTCCTAGCAGATGCAAGGCATGGTATAATGGTATAATTTAAAGAAAAGATGTAAAAATGAAACACTGATACATAAAAATAGCCAAGTAGAACATGAGGTTGTAATTATAATCTTTGATTCAAGTAGGATTAAATAAAAAATTAAAACTTGAAAAAAGGTATGTGATTTCCTCCAGGATACAAAATTAGCACCAGGGTTGAGTTTTTACCTGCCTCTTCTACCTTTGCTGGATCTAATTCCATGTACAGAAAACACAGGAGTTAGAATAAAGTGATTATTTTTCTCTTTTACTTCTCTGGTTATCTGTTTGAACTCATCTTTTCTTCACTAAATTTTCAGAATGTTTCCTACAGGCCAGTGGGTAAAACTCCTTAATTTATTAAGCTGTAAAGGAACTAGAACTCACTGTAATAATACTTGAATCAGCGGTATAATGTATGCCATTTGGATATGCCTACTGTGATCATTGCCATCATCACCAAAACATTCGATATGTTTCCACAGGCAGAATGCTTGACCTCCAACAATCTCCCTCTATTCATATTTAAAGAGAACATACACCAGGAATGACCTTCCTTTTATAGCCCCCTCTTTTTGCTTCCCTTTTAATTTATCTCTTTTGGAAATTTCTAAAGGTAGCAAAATGAATCCTTTCACCTACTCTACAGAGTATAGGGTTAATCTATACTTTCACCTACTCTACAGAGTATAGGGTTAATCTATACTTTCATCTACTCTACAGAGATTAGGATTAATGCTGGTCTTCTGTTTCCAGAAGGTAAACTATAAGATAGAGTCCACTCTTTGGGATTCTCTCAGTATTTGATGTTATCAATAATATTATTAATTAGAGTTAATAGCTACTAAACTATAAATGCCAAAAGAGCAAGTTTAGGCTTGGCCTTTTTAACCTTTATTTTAATATGTAGTAGTTGCTCAATAAATAATTGTCAGTGAATGAGTACATTTACTACTCCTTCCTATATGACAGATGTCACATTTTCTCATTTAATTATTATAATGAACCTAAACAGCATTATTATGCTACAGTTATTGATGAACAAAGAGAGGAGTTTTAGGAGGGGAAGTGACTTGTCCAAATTTCCCAAGTAATAAGTTTCAGAAACTCCTTGAGACCAGTTCTGTGTCATTCCAAACCTTCTCTCCTTAACTACTGTTCTTCAGCTCACACCCTATTTCCCATCTGCTGCTAAGTCCTGACATTATTCACTCTGGAAACTTTCAGATCTTTGATTTTTAAAAATGGTACATGGGTCCAGAGCATAAGAATTTCTCTCTGAGGTAATACAACGGCGATTTGTGAGGCAGACCTAGGAAAATGTGAAAAATGTGAAGCAGGCATTTAGTCAAACTGTTCCTTCCCATTTGTATAAAACTTAGCCCACCTCATTGCACCTGGCTATTCATGAAGCTCAATTTATTTCTCAACCTCTGGAAAGCTTATTTTTCAGAGCTTCCATTATTTCCCATTTCAACATTTTTTTTAGTTCAATCTAGCTCACTAAACCTGTAAGTGCTAATGAGTAGTCTGTTGCCTTTCCAGGTGTTATAATTGGGTTTTAATGAGGGTATTGTGAAGGTGGCATATTAATTCTCTGCATTGCTTGTAATGATGACATTTATCAGACACTGACATATTTAACAGAAAACCCATTGTATTTACTACAGTCATATTTTCCCTCAGGAAAACGTTTCTCTCAGCTCCTTCGAATTGTGGTTATTTCCTAACACCACCTGCATCTCAGAGCCAGGGGGTCGACCTGGCATCCTTCTCCTCTACCCACTTGCTAATATCCTTGCTTTTTTCAGCCCCCCCCTTCCCTCATTTTGTGTTACCTACACCTGTCAACTTCCCACTAGTGCTTCCTCATTCAAAGTTCTAGGTCAAAGGTCATTTTCTCTACCTCAGGTTCTCCATCATCCTGGTGCCTTAACCATCTTCACAGATAATGAGAACTTTAGGCTCTCAGTTCCTTGATTTTATTCCAGTACCCTCCACCCACTACCGTAGGCACCCACAGTCCACAGTCACACTTTCGAACCATGTTTGGGATTAGGGTGAGACCAGTGAGGCCCTCACTTTGGGGGAAAACCTTAAGGGATGCCAGTGAAACTCAATAATCAAGATAAATCATGTTTTAATGTGGTATTTAAAAAGTGATATAAGGATTCTATAAGCAATAGTATATCAAAATATTAAATAAAGTCAGGATCAATACATTGAAGTTAATGGTTATTTAAGATCTTGGTCAAGAGAAATTGCCAAACATAGCCGTTCTCTCAACTGAGAATGAGATAAGTGAAGGACCAGATTTTGAAAATAGTACCGATGAGTTTTCTTTCCTAAAAGCCAGGAAAGTAAAATCATTATATATTCTTACTCTGGAATAGAATAATAGTTTCACTTAAAAATAACCTTGTATGTTTTAACACCCTACTTCGCAATTTTTCATTATTTTTTTCAACCATTTTAATGTCCTCAAAAAATAACAATTCAAAGCACATGGCGCATGTATGGGGCAGCTCACGTTTTTGCTTTGGCCTCAGGCTCTGATATGGTTGCACATGGCACTAACCACTGATCCTTACAATTGCTCCATCGTGTCTATGGGTTCCCACCTCTCAGCACTGCCCACTCCTGGGGCAGCGAGGTACCCACAGAAACATAGAGAAACCCTTGTTAGATTGGCAAAGAGACCCTTGGCTCCTGAGAGATCGTCTGCCTGGACCTTCACCTCCATCCCGTAGTGGGAGTGAGTCCTCCTGAGCTCCACATCCTAGCGATATGAGTCGGCTGTGATAGAGTGATAGACTCCTGGCTCTATTGAGGCCACCCACTACAGGAAGTTTTATAGCAAGATGTTTATGTATCTTAATGTCTTGGGCCAGAAACTCTAAGAGAACCTCATGTGTGGTAAATTATTTCATGGCACAGCTCTCTCCGTGCCGTTTTTAAGATTTCTTATTTCAGTGTTTGTTGCCAGGGTCTTGGTGGTTCCCAGTGAGGAGAAATTATTGCAGTGAGCACTGTTGCCCAAGTGTTGGCTTCTAACTTAGTCTGGAAATTCCCAAAACCCAACTCTCTATTTCCTTTTGTAAAAAAATACACTAAGAATTGATTTTGGCATGATCATCTACCCGTTTCAACTTCCCCAAAATCTGCTTACTGGAATAGAACACTTCAAAGTAAATTAACTACAATAATAACCATCTTTGTGTGCTATTGATTGTGATGTTTTGGAGAAATAAATACCTCTGTTCTTTTACAAATATTCAACAAATGTTGATTTTAGCGACTTTTGGGACATAAAATTTTCCTATGAAAATTGGTAAATGTTAATTTCCATGGCCATCAAGCAGGATTAAATAAAAATGAGATTAAAAACCACAGATAACTGAAGGACCTATTGTGCATGAATATTTTTGTACAGGTTTTCTTCACAATGTAATTTTTATTTTTTGTTATTTTTGTATATATATTTTAATGTAAAAATTTTGAGACATACCAAATTATTCAACTTTCTTCAGCATATATGTGTACATATATAATCTCACGATAAAATATGCTAAAATAGTTTTCCATAAACATGACTATGTCAAAATTTAAAAAAAACTATTTTTATAAAGCAATTTAAAATTACATTAGAGCAGTCTGTTTTTACAGGTTATTCTTTGAAACCAAATCTGAGTCCCACATGAAGAAAAAAGAAATTATCTATTACAAAATACAAAATTACAATAGGCAAATTGTTTTAAATGGCTCACGAAGTTTAGGAAGATCTAAGGTCTGCACTAATGGTTGAGTTATACAGTTTAGTATCATAATGATAAGTTTAAAAATATCACATTTGGGGCGCCTGGGTGGCTCAGATGGTTAAGCGTCTGCCTTCGGCTCAGGTCATGATCCCAGGGTCCTGGGATCGAGTCCCACATCGGGCTCCCTGCTCCTTGGGAGCCTGCTTCTCTCTCTCTCTGTCTCTGTCTCTCATGAATAAATAAATAAAATCTTTAAAAAAAATAAAAACATCACATTTGTTTTACAGAACTTTTGAAGAGAAAATAGTACTAATAGCGAATATACATGTAACATAAACATAACACAGTGAACAAACTGTAAATTCCATTTGTATGAAATTATACAGCAGGCGAGGAATCTATACAGAAATAAATCAGACCAGTGGCAGGTTTCTGTGGGAAGGTGAGGTATTGACCCGGGAGCATGAGGGAACCTTCTGGGATAATGGATATGCTCTGTGTCTTCCACAGGTGTGCCATTTATCACAACTGTAAACAATAACACTTAAAATCAAGGGACTTCACTATTTATTAACAATATCATAATAAAAATAAGTAAACAAAACATATTTCAAGTTGAAAACTGTTTTACTATTTTTTTTAGTTCTAAAAAGTCTACCTTTTAAATATACTATAGTGTTTCAGGTAGTGATATGTAGTATTCAATTTAAAAGAAGGAGGGTAACATGTCATCTGCAAATAGTGAAAGTTTGATTTCTTCCTTGCCAGTTTGGATTCCTTTTATTTCTTTATGTTGTCTGATTGCTGATACTAAGACTTCCAGTACTATGTTGAATAACAATGGTAAGAGTGGCCATCCCTGTTTTAGTCCTGACTTTAGAGGAAAAGCTCTCAGTTTTTCCCCATTGAGGATGTTATTAGCTGTGGGTCTTTTATATATGGCCTTTATGGTGTTGAGGCATGATACTCTATGTAGAAAACCCAGAAGAGTCCACCAAAAAATTGCTAGGACTGATACATGAATTCAGTAAAATTGCAGGATATAAAATCAATGTACAGAAATCTGCATTTATAAACACCAGTAATCAAACAACAGAAAGAGAAATCAAGGGACTGATCCCATTTATAATTGCACCCAATTATAAGATACCTTGGAAAAAACCTAGCCAAAGAGGTAAAAGGTCTGTACTCTGAAAACTGTAAGACATTTATGAAAGAAATTGAATAAGACACAATGAAATGGAAAACCTTTTCATGCCCATGGGTTGGAAGGACAAATATTGTTAAAATGTCTATACTGCCAAAAGCAATGTATACATTTAAAGCAATCCTATCAAAATACCACCAGCATTTTTTGCAGAGCTAGAATACAAAATCCTAAAATTTGTATGGAACCACAAAAGACCCCAAATAGCCAAAGCAATCTGAAAAAAGAAAAGCAAAGCTGGAGGCATCACAATTCCGGACTTCAAGGTCTATTACAAAGCTGTCATCATCAAGACATTATGGTACTGACACAAAAACAGACACATAGATCAATGGAACAGAATAGAGAGCCCAGAAATGGACCCTCAACTCTATGGTCAACTAATCTTCAACAAAGCAGGAAAGAATGTCCAATGGAAAAAAGACAATCTCTTTAACAAATAGTATTGGGAAAACTGCACAGTAACATGCAAAAGAATGAAACTGGACCACTTTCTTTCACCATATACAAAAATAAACTCAAAATGGATGAAAGATCTAAATGTGAGACAGGAAACCAGCAAAATCCTAGAGGAGAACACTGGGAGAAACCTCTTTGACCTCGACCATAGCAACTGCTTACTAGACATGTCTCCTGAGACAAAGGAAACAAAAGCAAACATGAACTCTTGGGACTTCATCAAGATAAAAAGCTTCTGCACAATGAAGGAAACGGTCACCAAAACTAAAAGACAGCCTTTGGAATGGAAGATACTTGCAAATGACATATCTGATAAAGGATTAGTATCCAAGATCTATAAAGAACTTACCAAACCCAGCACCCAAAAAATGAATAATCCAGTTAAGAAACGGGCAGAGGACACGAATAGACTTTTTTCCAAAGACATATAGATGGCCAACAGAGTCACAGAAAGATGGTCAACATCACTTATCATCAGGGAAATATAAATCAAAACCACAATGAGATACCACCTCACCCCAGTCAGAATGGTTAAAATCAACAACATAGGAAACAATAGATGTTGGGGAGGATGCGGAGAAAGGGGAATCCTCTTGCACTGTTGGTGGGAATGCAAACGGGTGCAGCCACTCTGGAAAACAGTATGGAGTTTCCTCAAAAAGTTAAAAATAGAGCTACCCTATAATTCAGCAATTGCAATACTAGGTATTTATGCAAAGAATACAAAAATACAGATTCAAAGGAGTGCATGCACCCCGATGTTTACAGCATTATCAACAACAGCCCCAAACTATGGAGAGAGCCCAGATGTCCATTGGCAGATGAATGGATAAAGAAGATGGGGTGTGTGTGTGTGTGTGTGTGTGTATATATATATATATATATATGTATATATATATATATATATACACACACACAATGGACTATTACTCACCCATCAAAAAAACGAAATGTTACCATTTGCAATGATGTAGATGGAACTAAAGAGTATTATGCTAAGCAAAATAAGTCAGAGGACGACAAATACCATATGATTTCGCTCATATGTGGAATTAAGAAACAAAACAAATGAACATGAAGGGGGAAGAGGGAGGAAAACCCTAAAGCTGACTCTTAATTCTAGAGAACACACTGATGGTCACCAGAAAGGAGGTGGGGGGGCTGGGGGGGCAGGTGATGGGGATGAAGGAGCGCACATGTCACGATGAGCACGGGGTGATGTATGGAAGTGTTGAATCTCTACATCTGAAACTAGTATTACACTGCATGTTAAGTAACTGGAATTTAAATAAAACTTTGAAACTAACAAAAAAAAAGGAGGAAGGTCAAAGCTGACTGTGTGGATGGTGGGCTATTTCCAACAGGGTGGCAGAATAGACTTTTTTGAGAAAGTGACGCTTGAGCAGAAAGAGGAAGCTAATGAGGCCCCAAGCCACATAGGCATCTGGAAGGAAAGTTTTTCAGGCAAAGGATATGGCAAGAGCCAGACCAAAATGGAAAGTGGGAACTGTGTTTAAATTAACAGCATAATGGTGGAAGCCAGGGAGTGAGAGAGAGAGACAGGAAAAAAGAAGAGCTCAGGTTTGAAAATACTTTTTTTTAAATATAACACGGTATCTTATGAACCAAAGTGTACCAATTAGTCCTCTCCCTGTGAGATAGAATGTAGCTTTCTAAGTGGGCACAGGGCTCTATTTCTCACAAGGGTGCTGTGTGTTCTGATAAGTGCATGTAACAGAGATGATTTTAACAACATAGAGCCACTCAGAGTAGTTCCAGCAGATGCCGGAAACTGTGCAGGATGGAGGCTTCTCTTTTTGTGAAAGGAGAGCGCACAGCGGGAGTGCCTTCCATGATGTAGCACTACAACTCTTCACCCTCTGCTGGTTGCCTCTTGACATCTTAATAAAATTACTTACACATCTTAACCCACTTTGGCTCCCTTATCATCACCTCTAGAAATATATGTCTAAGTCAAGCATAAAGATCTTTTTTTGGAATAATTAGGAAATTCTGCAGACACTGAAGTATCACTTTCAACATTATAATGCTTGATTATAGAGCACCGAGTGTTTGAGAGTAGATACAAGACATTATGCTACCGTAGGATGTTTTAGCCTTGCCCCTTGAAAAGATAATTTATCATTCGGTTTTATAATAATAAAAATATGACCACTTAATAATGGTTTGGAGGAATTAAGAGCATTGATTAAAAAATGTGAGATGACTATTATACAATAAAATTTAATGGTAATTTTTTCAAAAGTACTATTTTTAATAAAAACAATTACGCCACAAATTAAGTGGTTTTTATTCAGATTTTCACAAACCACTTTATTTATGCATAAGAAATACTTGTAGAGATTTCTGCTGAATGAACCTATTGAGTTATAATTTCCATGAATAAAATGCAAGAAGCTAAGTTTTCAATGTCCTGAGGTTTGGCAATTGCATACACCTGTGTAAAGAAATTCTCCTTCAAACAAGGAATAAAGCACTTGCATCATTCCAGAAAGTAACATTGTGCCCCTTCCCAGCCATTTTACCTCCTCTTGTCATCATCCAGAAATCCCCTGTACATCCGTCCTGACACTCTGTTCCTGTTAAACATTTTTTCAATGTATTGAAACATTTTTCAATGCAGCAATTAGAGAAAGTGAGGGTGTAGCTGCTCCCTAGAGAAGGCCAGGCCTCGATGAGCAGAAGTGCTGAGCTGGGGAAAGCAGGTGCCAGATCTAGAAATGGAATTTCTGTCTACATCCCTGAAGTGACTAGGGGGTGGGGGATGGGGTCACACTAGCCAAACCCATTCCAGACGCAGCCCTGTGACAACAGAACAGTTTGTTGCTTATGATAAGAAATGCAACAGACGAAGGGCTGGAGTGTTTGAATCTCTTAGGTGGAACATCTTCTCCCTGTAGGAACATAGAAAGAGGAAGCCGAATTTCAACTCAAAAACTGCAACTGGAGTCAGAGTGAGTGAACCGTGTTTAATGCTGACAATGGTTTGGGTTCATCAAATTTTGCTAGCCTGATGCATCCACTTGTGTTAGAGGAATAGACATCTCGAGTTTTTTTATTCAGAGTGTCCTTTCTCTTGAGAGTGCTGCAGAGAGAGTAATGTATTCTTTCTCTGATATTTGTGTAGTTTTTTTTTTCCAAGTATGTGGCATTTCTGTTAATGTTCAACATCCACATTTTTGAAAATATATATCGCTATGTGGTGCTTGTAATAATATGGAAATAAACAATGATTGTACAGTGTTTCCTTTGTACTTGGTTCTATGCCAGGACTTTCCATATGTTGTTTTAACTTATTCTTCATAACAACCCCAAAAGATAGAAGTATATCCCCATTTTATTGATGAGGTAACTAATGCGATATTTGTCAATCTTGCTCTAAGATGTACTGAATATTCATTTTTTAGGTTATATTAACCTTTGGATTTCTTGCTAAATAAATAAGCAAATAAAAAGATTGGGCACCTAATTTCGTATTGGGTGTCACAACCTCAGTATGCAAATTAAACTGGTAAATACAGGCGGTAAATTGGATTATAGTTGTGGTTTTTTTAAAAATAATTATCATAAACTAAAGTTTATTATCATTTTATCAGAACATTTTACTTAAAATAGGCTCTATCTCTTACTAAAAGTAAATATAGAAAAAGCTTTCAAAAGCTTGTTTTCTGCTATTTTTAACATGGCACAATTGTAACACAATTCTGCTAATATAAAAATTGTGTCAATTTTACCCCAACTATTATTTACCCATACTTCTGAATCCTTCTCTCGTGCCTTAACTTGGGTATTCTAGTTTTTTTGGCTAAAAATGTATAACTCAATCTGTGTTAGGGATCTTTTCTGTTATAAAACCATTTGGGGGGCATCTGGGTGGCTCAGTTTGTTAAGCAACCGGTTCTTGGTTTCAGCTCAGGTCATGATCTCAAGGTCGTGAGATCAAGCCCCATGTGAGGCTCTGTGCGCATTGTGGAGTCTGCTTGAGATTCTCTCTCTCCCTCTGGCCCTCCCCTCACTCATGCTTGCTCTCTTTCAAATAAATAAATCCTTAAAAAACATAAAAATAAAACCATTTGGAATGAATAGATAAAAACGTAGTGGGCTTTAAGGTTTTGTTGATAATGTTGGTGGCTTCAATAGCATATTGAAAAATAAGGAATCTATAAAAATTACTGAGTGTTTTATGATGAGTGAGTCAGCATTAATTAATTAATTAAGAATTCAGGCAACGGTACTCCTGTTCTCTCTACCATTTACTCTCCGTGTTCTCGAGAACAAGCCAGTGAAGCCTCTCTTGGGATTTTTCGTTTGTTTTGCTTTGCTTTTATTGGTTTTATTTTACTTTCCTATAAAGTAACTAGCCAAATATCGGCCAGAGAAACAAGAGCTGTTAGACCTAAATGTCTCAGGGTGATGGTTGCATTGTTCAGGTATTTTGCTTTGGTAGAGCTGAGCTGATTTTGTTGCAGCCATCCATCCACACAACCAGAACGGGAGCTAGCTACTCCCTGCCCCATTATCAGATCCCAAACTGGAGCCCCCTTGTTGTAGGCGCTCTCCCTTGCCCGAGAGAGCCGATCCTGTCTTTCCAAAGGTATTCCTAACCGAGCTACCTTCCACTGATAGAATGAGGCCTGCCTACTGTCATTTCTAGAGGCATTTGTCTGAGACTTTGCACGGTTTCATGAATCTGTTACTCTTTTGCCAACTCAGAAGACAACGTGGGCTCCCGCAGGCATCCTAATGTGTCCTTGGCCCGAGTATTTTCTTTGGCTGGAAAAATAACGCCGCCGTCCTCTGAGTGGATTTGCATTTGGATCTGCTAGCAGTGATACCTGGCGGAGGCAGATGCTGCTCCTATTACACATGCTGTCATTCTGCCCAACTGCAAACCCACCGGGATAGAAGTTCTGGGATGGCGGCTGTCGCCTCGGCCAGAGCACTGCGGCCCGTAGCTCTGGGCTCCCGGGAGAGCCCGCCTGACGCTGGGGCATCAACTGTAACTGGACTTACTTTAAAACTGGGGCGATCATGTGGGTTTAAAAAAGTGTGTTTTTATTTCAAGACGTGTGCCAGTGATAAAAGAGGGATCGGCCTGGTAACTAAAATGTATATTGCTTTATTTAAATCCATTTTGGTGGCACGTTTGTTTTTTTTCTTTCCCATATCGTTTGTCAATTTTGGTAAACACCTTCAAGCTCAAAAATGAGTTTCCAAGTCCGCGGAGACTTAATTCATGAATCTTTGTTCTCTGATACAGGAATGAATAAATAGATAATAATTGTCTATATTGTTTCTTAAAAGCCTGGATCCAACCATCTTTAGGGTTCTAGGTATCACTTTTCTGTGTTTGTATAGACAACTTCATTCAGACTGGTGAGTAGAATACTGACCTACCAGAACTGGAAAAAGGCCCTTGCATTGTTTTATCCTGAAATCATTTAGTTACTTTTTCTGTGTATATGCACACACACACACACACACACACACGTATGCATATATGTTACACATACATTTATACATATATTACATATATGTAGTAACTGAATTATATGTTTTAGACATATTTTAAGAGCTATATGTAGAGATTTAGATTTATATATAACGGTTTATGTTATGTATATACATGTGTGTGTGTGTGTGTGTGTATCCTCATATTCATTTTTAAATAAGCTTTCCTGGATATTTGATATGTAAGAGATAAGCTGGTCTATGGGGCG
This sequence comes from Neomonachus schauinslandi, assembly GCF_002201575.2. NCBI lineage: Eukaryota > Metazoa > Chordata > Mammalia > Carnivora > Phocidae > Neomonachus > Neomonachus schauinslandi. Next base: position 71,764,424 of record NC_058408.1, read on the forward strand.
CAATGTTACAGGCCCTTAGAGATGGTTTGTAAAAGTAATTATTGTCTTTACTATGCACAGTTTTGCATTTTTCTTTGTCATTTCTTGAGGCAGAACATTGAATTCCTGCATTTCATTCTAATGCATTTCATTGAATCCTTATGATTTGTACAAGATTTGATAAGATGGTATAATCCTTACACAATGCAATTATAAATTATCAGACTGGGCACCTGGGTGGCTCAGTCCATTAAGAGTCCAACTCTTCCTTTCCACTCAGGCCCTGATCTCAGGGTCATGAGATGGAGCCCTATATCTGGTTCCATGCTGGGAGTGGAGTCTGCTTGGGATTCTCCCTCTGCCCCAACTCCTGTGCTCTCTCTCTCTCTCTCTCTCAAAAAAAAAAAAAAAAGTTGGGCGCCTGGGTGGCTCAGTTGGTTAAGCGACTGCCTTCAGCTCAGGTCATGATCCCAGGGTCCTGGGATCGAGTCCCACATCGGGCTCCCGGCTCAGCAGGAAGCCTGCTTCTCCCTCTCCCACTCCCCCTGCTTGTGTTCCTGCTCTCGCTGTCTCTGTCTCTGTCAAATAAATAAATAAAATCTTAAAAAAAAAAAAAAGTTAAAAATTAAAAAATAAATTACAATCATGGATTTCTTTATTTTTTTAAGATCAATGAGTTCATGTTACTGTTGTTTCTTGAGGGGGAGGGTGTCATTGATCACTTAACTAAGGTAGTCTTTCCCACTAGATACTTTAGTTTTCTTGTTAAAGATTATATTTCCTGCTTATTGCAGGCCTTACTTGCCTTTATCCTTTGCTCATTATTAGATTGCATTTCTACGATCAACATTTTATAATACATGTTTTCAAGTTGCAAACCTTCACTTGGAAATCATTGCCTTCATTTTTTCCCAAATGCAAATGATGATATTAAAATCACATTAGAGGGGTGCCTGGGTGCCTAGTTGGTTAAGCGTCCAACTCTTGGTTTCGGCTCAGGTAATCATCTCAGGGTCCTGAGATCCAGCCCTGAGTCAGGCTCTGTGCTCAGCAGGGAGTCAGCTTGAGATTCTCTCTCCCTCTCCCTCTGCTCCTCATCCCGCTCTCGCTCTCTCTCTCTCTAATACATAAATAAATAAATAAAATCTTGAAAAATAAATAAAATGACATGAGAAATAGTGAAATGAACTTCCTGGTGACTTGATGTCATGAGTGCCCCCCTGGTTATTTCTGGGGATTGTTTGCAATGTCACATGCCCACCGTGAGCAGCCAATACAGACGTGCTGAAATTTTAGGTAAGACGTTTAAGCGTTTTAATGTCTTCTTTCATAAATCTTGGCTTGTCATAGGTTATTTATTTCCATCTTCTTACTTTAGACTATTTATGTAAGTTCAATAGCTGCGCTCCCATTGTCAGTGAGAGAGAAAGCTATTCCAGCAGTAGCTTGTTTGAAATCACTGCAGAGGATAATGGGCTTCTTCTGCATTATACTTACTAGTTGGCAGGAACACAGGTGAGCCAGCCAATGTCTTTAATGGAAGCTCATGTGACTCAATTTTTAAAAATAAAACATCCCTTGATTATTTGGGAGATAAAAAAGAGGGAATTTTTATTAATATCGTAACATGTAAATTTTTTTTTTAAGATTTTATTTATTTATTTGAGAGAGAGAGAGAGAGAGAGCACACATGAGAGGGGGGAGGGTCAGAGGGAGAAGCAGACTCCCTGCTCTGTGGGGAACCTGCTTCTTCCTCTCCCACTCCCCCTGCTTGTGTTCCCTCTCTCGCTGTGTCTCTCTCTGTGAAATAAATAAATAAAATCTTTAAAAAAAAAAGCAAGTTTCCTTTATATCAGAAAAGAATGAAAATTATAAAGCAAGTAGATATCTTTGTTTAAACTCTTTTTTTAAATTTTTATTATGTTAATCCCCATACATTACATCATTAGTTTTAGATGTAGTGTTCTATGATTCATTTTTTGTGCATAACACCCAGTGCTACATGCAGAATGTGCCCTCCTCAATACCCACCACCAGGCTAACCCATCCTCCCACCCCCCTCCCCTCCAAAAGCCTCAGTTTGCTTTTCAGAGTCCATCGTCTCACATGGTTCGTCTACCCCTCCGATTTCCCCTGCTTCATTCTTCCCCTCCTGCTACATTCTTCTTCTTTTTTTTTTTCTTAACATATATTGCATTATTTGTTTCAGAGGTACAGATCTGAGATTCAACAGTCTTGCACAATTCACAGCGCTTACCAGAGCACATACCCTCCCCAGTGTCTATCACCCAGTCACCCAGTCCCTCCACCCCACCCCCACTCCAGCAAACCTCAGTTTGTTTCCTGCAATTAAGAATTCCTCATATCAGTGAGGTCATATGATCCATGTCTTTCTCTGTTTGACTTATTTCGCTCAACATAATACCCTCCAGTTCCATCCACGTCGTTGCAAATGGCAAAATCTCATTCCTTTTGATGGCCGCATAATATTCCATTGTGTATATATACCACATCTTCTTTATCCATTCATCTGTCGATGGACATCTTGGCTCTTTCCACAGTTTGGCTATTGTGGACATTGCTGCTATAAACATCGGGGTGCATGTACCCCTTCGGATCCCTACATTTGTATCTTTGGGGTAAATACCCTGTAGTGCAATTGCTGGATCATATGGTAGCTCTATTTTCAACTTTTTGAGGAACCTCCATACAGTTTTCTAGAGTGGCTGCACCAGCTTGCATTCCCACCAACAGTGTAGGAGGGTTCCCCTTTCTCCGCATCCCCGCCAACATCTGTCATTTCCTGACTTGTTAATTTTAGCCATTCTGACTGTTGTGAGGTGGTATCTCATGGAGGTTTTGATTTGGATTTCCCTGATGCCCAGCGATATTGAGCACTTTTTCATGTGTCTTTGGCCATTTGGATGTCTTCTTTGGAAAAATGTCTGTTCATGTCTTCTGCCCATTTGTGACTGGATTCTTTGTTCTTTGGGTGTTGAGTTTGATGAGTTCTTTATAGATTTTGGATACTGGCCCTTTATCTGATATGTCATTTGCAAATATCTTCTCCCATTCTGTCGGTTGTCTTTTGGTTTTGTTGACTGTTTCCTTTGCTGTGCAAAAGCTTTTTATCTTGATGAAGGCCCAATAGTTGATTTTTGCCCTTGCTTCCCTTGCCTTTGGCGATGTTTCTAGGAAGAAGTTTGCTTCGGCTGAGGGCAAAGAGGTTGCTGCCTGTGTTCTCCTTTAGGATTTTGATGGACTCCTGTCTCACATTGAGGTCTTTCAACCACTTGGAGTCTATTTTTGTGTGTGGTGTAAGGAAATGGTCCAGTTTCATTGTTTTGCATGTGGCTATCCATTTTCCCAACACCATTTGTTGAAGAGACTGTCTTTGTTCCATTGGACATTCTTTCCAGCTTTGTCGAAAATTAGTTGACCATAGAGTTGAGGGTCCATTTCTGGGCTCTCTATTCTGTTCCATTGATCTATGTGTCTGTTTTTGTGCCAGTACCATACTGTCTTGATGATGACAGCTTTGTAATAGAGCTGGAAGTCCGGAATTGTGATGCCGCCAGCTTTGCTTTTCTTTTTCAACATTCCTCTGGCTATTCATGGTCTTTTCTGGTTCCATACAAATTTTAGGATTATTTGTTCCATTTCTTTGAAAAAAGTGGATGGTATTTTGATGGGGATTGCATCGAAGGTGTAGATTGCTCTAGGTAGCATTGACATCTTCACAATATTTGTTCTTCCAATCCATGAGCATGGAACATTTTTCCGTTTCTTTGTGCCTTCCTCAATTTCTTTCATGAGTATTTTATACTTTTCTGAGTACAGATCCTTTGTCTCTTTGGTTAGATTTATTCCTAGGTATCTTATGGTTTTGGGTGCAATTGTAAATGGGATCGACTCCTTAATTTCTCTTTCTTCTGTCTTGTTGTTGGTGTATAGGAATGCCACTGATTTCTGTGCATTGATTTTATATCCTGCCACTTGACTGAATTCCTGTATGAGTTCTAGCAGTTTTGGGGTGGAGTCTTTTGGGTTTTCCACATAAAGTATCATATCATCTGCAAAGACTGAGAGTTTGACTTCTTCTTTGCCAATTTGGATGCCTTTGATTTCTTTGTGTTGTCTGATTGCTGTGGCTAGGACTTCCAATACTATGTTCAATAGCAGTGATGATAGTGGACATCCCTGCCGCATTCCTGACGTTAATGGGAAAGCTCTCAGTTTTTCCTCATTGAGAATGAAATTCAGTGTAGGTTTTTCATAGATGGCTTTTATGATCTTGAGGTATGTACCCTCGATCCCTATACTCTGAAGAGTTTTGATCAAGAAAGGATGCTGTACTTTGTCAAATGCTTTTTCTGCATCTATTGAGAGGATCATATGATTCTTGTTCTTTCTTTTGTTAATGTATTGTATCACATTGATTGATTTGCGGATGTGCAACCAACCTTGCAGCCCGGGGATAAATCCCACTTGGTCTTGGTGAATAATCCTTTTAATGTACTGTTGGATCCTATTGGCTAATATTTTGGTGAGAATTTTTGCATCCATGTTCATCAGGGATATTGGTCTGTAATTCTCCTTTTTGATGGGGTCCTTGTCTGGTTTTGGGATCAAGGTAATGGTGGCCTCATAAAACGACTTTGGAAGTTTTCCTTCCATTCCTATTTTTTGGAACAGTTTCCGAAGAACAGGTATTAATTCTTCTTGAAATGTTTGGTAGAATTCCCCTAGGAAGCCATCTGGCCCTGGGCTTTTGTTTTTTCGGAGATTTTTGATGGACTGCTTCAATTTCCTTAGTGGTTATAGGTCTGTTCTGGTTTTCTGTTTCTTCCTGGTTCAGTTTTGGTAGTTGATACTTCTCTAGGAATGCATCCATTTCTTCCAGGTTATCGAATTTGCTGGCATAGAGTTGCTCATAATATGTTCTTATAATTGTTTGTATTTCTTTGGTGTTGGTGGTGATCTCTCCTCTTTCATTCATGATTTTGTTGATTTGGGTCATTTCTCTTCTCTTTTGGATAAGTCTGACCAGGGGTTTATCAATCTTGTTAATTCTTTCAAAGAACAAGCTCCTAGTTTCGTTGATCTGTTCTAATGTTCTTTTGGTTTCTATTTCATTGATTTCTGCTCTGATCTTTATTATTTCTCTTCTCCTGCTGGGTTTAGGCTTTATTTGCTGTTCTTTCTCCAGCTCCTTTATGTGGAGGGTTAGTTTGTGTACTTGAGAACTTTCTTGTTTCTTGAGAAAGGCTTGTATTGCTATATACTTTCCTCTTAGCACTGCCTTTGCTGCATCCCAAAGATTTTGAATAATTGTGTTTTCATTTTCATTGGTTTCCATGTATTTTTTTAATTCTTCTTTAATTTCCTGGTTGACCCATTCATTCTTCAGTAGGATGCTCTTTAGCCTCCATGTATTTGAGTTCTTTCTGACTTTCCTCTTGTGATTGAGTTCTAGTTTCAAAGCATTGTGGTCTGAAAATAGGCAGGGACTGATCCCAATCTTTTGGTACTGGTTGACGCCTGATTTATGACCTAGGATGTGATCTATTCTGGAGAATGTCCCATGGACACTAGAGAAGAATGTGTATTCCGTTGCTTTCGGATGGAATGTTCTGAATATGTCTGTGAAGTCCATTTGTTCCCCAGTGTGTCATTTAAAGTCTTTACTTCCTTGTTGATCTTTTGCTTACACGATCTGTCCATTTCAGTGAGGGGTTGTTAAAGTCCCCCACTGTTATTGTATTGTTGTCAATGTGTTTCTTTGCTTTTGTTATTAATTGCCTTATATAATTGGCTGCTCCCATGTTAGGGGCATAGACATTTATAATTGTTCGATCTTCTTGTTGGATAGACCCTTTAAGTAGGATAGAGTGTCCTTGCTCATCTCTTATTACAGTCTTTGGTTTAAAATGTACTTTGTCTGATATAAAGATTGCCATCCCAGCTTTCTTTTGGTGTCCTTTAGCATGGGGAATGGTTTTCCACCCCCTCACTTTCAATCTGGGGGTGTCTTTGGTTCTAAAATGAGTCTCTTGCAGACAGCATATCGATGGGTCTTGTTTTTTAATCCATCTGATAGCCTGTGTCTTTTGATTGAGGCATTTAGCCCATTTACATTCAGGGTAACTATTGAAAGATAGGAATTTAGTGCCACTGTATTGCCTGTAAGGTGACTGTTACCGTATATTGTCTGTGTTCCTTTCTGGTCTATGCTGCTTTTAGGGTCTCTCTTTGCTTAGAGGACCCCTTTCAAGATTTCTTGTAGGGCTGGTTTCGTGTTTGCAAATTTCTTTAGTTTTTGTCTGTCCTGGAAGGTTTTTATCTCTCCTTCAATTTTCAATGACAGCCTAGGTGGCTATAGTATTCTTGGCTGAATATTTTTCTCATTTAGTGCTCTGAATATATCCTGCCAGTCCTTTCTGGCCTGCCAGGTCTCTGTGGATAGGTCTGTTGCCAATCTAATGTTTCTACCCTTGTAGGTTACATATCTCTTCTCCCGAGCTGCTTTCAGGATTTTCTCTTTGTCTCTGAGACTCGTAAGTTTTACTATTAGATGTCAGGGTGTTGACCCTTTTTTATTGATTTTGAGAGGGGTTCTCTGTGCTTCCTGGATTTTCATGCCTGTTTCCTTCCCCAAATTAGGGAAGTTCTCTGCTATAATTTGCTCCATTATACCTTCTGCCCCTCTCTCTCTTTCTTCTTCTTCTGGGATCCCAGTTATTCTAATGTTGTTTTGTCTTATGGTATCGCTTATCTCTCAAATTCTGCCCTCGTGATCCAGTAGTTGTTTATCTCTCTTTTTCTCAGCTTCATTATTTTCCATCATTTGGTCTTCTATATTACTGATTCTCTCTTCTGCCTCATTTATCCTAGCAGTTAGTGCCCCCATTTTTTATTGCACCTCATTAATAGCCTTTTTGATTTCAACTTGGTTAGATTTTAGCTCTTTTACTTCTCCAGAAAGGGTTTCTCTAATAACTTCCATGCTTTTTTCAAGCCCAGCTAGTATCTTTAAAGTGATGATTCTGAACTCTAGATCTGACATCGTACTAATGTCCGTATTGAGTAGGTCCCTGGCAGTCGGTACTACCTCTTGTTCTTTTTGTTGAGGTGATTTTTTCTGTCTTGTCATTTTGCGCAGAGGAGAATAGATGAATGAGAGAACAAAATGCTAGCAGAGTAACCATGTCCCCAGAAAATATACTCTAAACAAATCAGAGAAGACCTGAAGCAGTGGAAAAAGAAACAGAAAGAGAGAAAAAAGAAAAAGATAAACATAAAAACAAACACAACAACAACAAAAACCAGAATGTGATCAAATATGATCAGTGCCACACACTAGATTTGGGGTGTATTTTGGTCTTTTAGAAGAAAGTGCCTCCCCAAATTTTAAAGAAAGAAAAACTTATATATGTATAAAAATAAGGGTTGATATGATGAAGGGATGGAAAATCACTGTAAAGATGGAAATTATAAATAATTTTATAAATGGAATTGATAAGAAGTTGTTTGAAAAAAGAAAGAAGAGGATTTAAAAAAAGAAAAAAAAAAGGGAGAGAATGTGATCAGGCAGGGGAGTAGAAAAAACCATATACTAGAGATTTATGGTATATTTTAATCTGTTAGAAGAAACTATCTCAAAAGTTTAAAGAGAGAACAAATTATATATATATGCCAAAAATACGGGTAACTACTCTGAAGGGATAGAATATGACTCTAAAAATGAAAAATAAAAATGTTTTTTTAAAAAAAGGGATAATAAGCGGCGCCTGGGTGGCTCAGTCATTAAGCGTCTGCCTTCGGCTCAGGTCGTGATCCCTGGGTCTTGGGATCGAGCCCCGCATCAGGCTCCCTACTCGGCGGGAAGCCTGCTTCTCCCTCTGCCACTCCCCCTTCTTATGTTCCCTCTCTTGCTGTGTCTCTCTCTTCAAATAAATAAATAAAATCTTTAAAAAAAAAAAGGGATGATAAGATGTTGGTTGAAAAAGGGAAAAAGAAAAATTAAAAAAAAAACAGTTAAAAAAAATTAACTTTGAAAGACTGAAGAATCATGGTATAAAAGCCATGAATTCTATGTGCAGTATTCCCCTAGCGCTGGAGTTCTGCTGTTCTCATTGATCGGTAAACTTGGTCTTGGCTGGCTGTTCTCGCTGATCTTCTGGGGAGTGGCCTGTTGCCGTGGTTTCCAAATGTCTTTGCCGGAGGTGGAATTGCCCCTCCCTTGCCCCCTCCCGGCTAAGTAAACTGCTCAGGTTTGCTCTCCGGAGCTTTTGTTACCTGCGAGCTTTCCGTACAGCTTTGGAGGCGGAGAGCGAAAATGGCGGCCTCCCAATCTCCGCCACGAAGGAGACGAGAACTCGGGCCCCGCTCCTCAGTGAGTCCCCAGAGAAAAGCCGTCAGTCACTCCCATCTCCTCGGTCTCTGGCCACACTCTGTGCTCACCCAGCCTGTGACCGCGCGTTTCTATCTCTGGGCACAACCCCGCGTGGAGCCTCCAAACCCAGCCGATCCCTGCGGTGCACTCCCGTGCGTCTCCTCCCGGGGGAGGAAGGTGAGTCTCCCTGGATCTGCCGCTTGTTGGGTCCCTGCTGGAGGAGCAGTGGCCCGACTGTGCCGCGGATCACGGTTTACGACAACCCCGAGCTGAGAGCCCGCGCCTGGGCTCTGCCTCTGCAGCCGGCTTCCCTGCTCCGTTACCTGGGAGCTCTGCCGCACTCAGGCACCCCCGGTCTTTCTGTGACCCCGAGGGTCCTGAGACCACACTGTCCCACGAGGGTTCCACCCCCCGCTTAGCCACCAGAGTGACGTCCCTCAGCGGAGCAGACTTTTAAAAGTTCCGATTTTGTGCTCCGCGGCTCTATCACTTGCCAGAAGAGGCCGCCGGAGGCCCCTCCCCCGCCGTCTATCCTCCCGAATATCGCCTCGGTCACTTCTCCGCACGTCCTACCTTCCAGAAAGTGGTCGCTTTTCTGATGAGAGAGTTGTTGCTCTTCTTTTCTTCGATCTCCTGTTGAGTTTGAGGTGTCCAGAATGGTTTGATCCCTATCCACCTGAATTCCTGAGAGGAGATGAAATCCAGGTCTCCTACTCCTCCGCCATCTTTCTCCACCCCCCTCTTTGTTTAAACTCTTAAGACAAGGGGCACCTGGTTGGCTCAGTCGGTTAAGCGTCTGACTTCAGCTGAGGTCATGATCCCCAAGTCCTGGGATCAAGTCCTGCATCAGGCTCCCTGCTCAGTGGGGTGTCTGCTTCTCCCTCTGACCCTCCTCCCTCCTATGTTCTCTCTCTCTCATGTAAATAAATAAATAAATCTGAAATAAATAAATAAACTCTTAAGAGAATATGGGTGATCACTTCACACATGATTTGTGAAAAAGTAAACAAATGCATCTTTTGGGGAAGGCAATTTGGAAGATTTTAACATTCCTACCTATATCTTATTTGATGTTAAGAACCCAATTCTAGGAATCTTGCATCTGATCACAGACTATAATATACAAAAAGTATTCCTTGCAGCATTGTTTGAGTGAAAAATTAGAAACAACCTGCATTCATCAATAGGGAAATAGTTCAAAATTATGCAATGATTTACATATCTGTATAGTTTGAAAAGTATCATCCAAAACACTCAAGGACACTCACTTTTAGAAATCCCCATCTAAGCCAAGGAATAGAAAAAAAAACATTAATCATACTTAAGAATTTAGAGAGGAAGTTATTACGCTAATTAAATTGTTTTCTGATCCTCAGGCCATCATGTGCAAAAAAAATACTTTCTGAGCAGACATTAGGACTGTTTGCAGAACAACCAGGCAGAGGCCCAGAGGTCACCTCCACAACAGGGTTATGTGATGACTCAGCCCAAATTCTAAAAGCTCTGGGCAACCAATTTCTAGCTAGAATTCAGTAATGCACTTATTTAAAGACAACAACATATCAGGTCACATATATGGATTTCTTTTTTTAATGGACTTTATAATATCCATGCAGCATTGTGACAAAATTTTACTTATGGAATTAATTTATTTTAACAACATGAGAGGAGAGAGTAAACAACTTTTTTTTTTCCTTTAAGACAAATTAAGTTGTTGATTAAACTCACTGCAACAGGACGTAATTCTCATTTAAGCCAATCATCTCTAAAGTCAGAAACTAATTCTGTCTAAAGCTTGTTATGTTTTCAAGAAGGGGTCATCATTAAAATATGCATATAGAAAATGGTATTTCTCCAGGCACCTGGGTGGCTCCGTCATTAAATGTCTGCCTTCAGCTCAGGTCATGATCCCATGGTCCTGGGATCGAGCCCCGCATCGGGCTCCCTGCTCCGTGGGAAGCCTGCTTCCCCTGCTTGTGTTCCCTCTCTCGCTGTGTCTCTCTATGTCATATAAATAAATAAAATCTTTAAAAAAAAAAAAAAAGAACCACAGGCACTAAAGGAAAAATCCTGTAACACCCACAATTATATGTTTAAAAAAAAAAAAGAAAGAAAGAAAGAAAGTGGTATTTCTCATTGGTGGTCTTGGAGGACATTCACTGTTGGACCAAATTGATGTTTGCTTGGTCACTGAGGGCTTTTGGTGGGAAAAAAAAAAATTGACTTCTATTTCATTCTCTAAAGGGGATTCAGAAAATATGGTCTCTGTAATTTATCTTCAGAGTAATAAGTAGACCACATATGCAAACACATACTCAATTCCTTGCACTTGCATTTTAAGAGCTATGACTTGTTCCTACTGAAGAGACGTCATTGAATTTTTGTGAAATATTTTGAAAGCCTGGCCTCTGCAAGTGGTTTCATTTACACAGAGGTCGTTGGTCCACCAGGGCTCAATCACAAGATTAAGAGCTATTTTTAAGAGAGTACCTACTAGGAGCTTTAAATACATTATTCTTTGGCCTCAAAAGAGTAGCTGCAAAATAATGAGGACCATTACCGTGCACTTAGAATGTGTCAGGTCCTGTGCTCAGCTCTGTCCTTGTTACAGAATTTAAATCTCCTGTGCAATTTGTGTTGTACATGGTAAAAATTAAAAGGAAAAAGAAATGGACTGAACAAGCCAATGAAAACAGTTAAGTTTATGCAAAATAGAATATGAAAAAATAATCAAAAAGGAAGTAAAGGTGTGGGATAAGTCTTTGGAAAAAACATCTAGAAGAGACAAACCCTGTAGTTTTAGTGAATAAAAAATATACAGATGATTTTTTCTCACATTTTCCCAGAACAGTAAATGATAGAGAAATACCGATGTTAGCAGTGAGAATAATAAGAATAAAATAGCAGTTGTTTGCGTTACTCCCAGGAAAATCCTGTGCTAAGATAATTTAAATTTATTGGAAGTCACTGCTTAGGAATAAACACTCATCTGACAAAAGTTTACCGATATCTTGGGCGCCCAGGTGGCACAGTTGGTTGAGTGTCTGACTCTTGGTTTCATCTCGGTTGTGATCTCAGGGTCTTGAGAGTCTGACTCTTGGTTTTTGCTCAGGTCATGATCTCAGGGTGTTGAGGTTGAGCCTTGCATGGGGCTCTGTGCTCAGTGGGGAGTTGGCCCATATTCTCTCCCTCTGCTCTACCCCTTGCATGAATTCCCTCTCTCTAAAATAAATAAATAGATTTAAAAAAAAAAGTTTACCACTATCTCAGAAATAGGAAGTTTCTCAGGAAGTGAGACATACAAAGTAAGACACAAGGAGCTTTGAGGATGGGGCTACAGTGATTCAAGGCAGGGACTAGCTGGGATGGGGCTAATTCCATGATACAATATTTAAGTGGTGGACATGGTCCGGGGGGCTTGATAAATGAACTCTTGTTTGATACATAGCTATTTATTTCATGCTGTCTCCAAAAAATTGATCTTTGGGAACTTCCTGAGGTAAATAGTACTTTACTGAATTATGATATGTTCTTTCCATGTAAAAGTTTTTTTGTTTTGAATCAAAACAAACTACCAACAAAATAGTTAGCATCAGTGTCCTCTTACTTCTCACCCTTCTCTTGTGGTCCAGCCTAAGCTGGAGGATAAACAACTATCATCTGGATAAATGATCAGTCAAGATCCACATTGCTCTTTGAAGGGTCATGATTGCAAGCCAGGTTTTGGGCAGGGGGTGTTTCCGTCCCTTGTATTGTCGCCGCACACTGAAAATAAAATACTGAGACTCGTTACTGAGTGGATGTGCAGAACTGCCTCCAGAGAACAGCAACTGCACAGGTTTAGATGTGGTTTTTATTGAGAAAATTATCTGGAGGTGTCATCAACAAATTCAAAGCAAGGAAGGAGTAGAACAAAGGAGAGCTATTACTTTTAAACATGAACTACTAACTCATTCATAGGATATGTGCAGTTACTCAGAAAGTATGTATAGAGAAAAGATTGGCTGTAATTATCCCTGCCCCCGGAGCCTCCTAAGGGTCATGAGAGCTTTGTCTCAAATACCATCGCTTGCGAGGGGTTGAGGCAAAGCTGATGCTGACGTTTCAGCAAATGCCTTAGACTCATGCACAGAGGTTCAAATCATATTTTCTAAAATTAACTCCATGATGTGTATCATATTTTTCTGTTCTTTTGAGATTTTTCTGTTCATTTGTTGGGTCATATATGATACTGTGGCTACAAAGGAACATTGAAGGCTATGGAGATATACATGTAAATGCTGAATTACTGATAGATGCCAAGTGAAAATTATCAGATTATTGTACACTTCTCAGCCAGGAGCCAAGAATGTCTGCCTTAAAATGAGAAATGTGGAGCTCTTAGCCGAATAATCTAGTTTTATTTTTTGTTTGTTTGTTTTTTGAATTCCCTCTATCTTCGTAACATAAAAGACACTAGAAATATCTGTAAGAGTGTTAGTAGAACATTCTCCTAAAATGCTTCATGTTCCATCCTGAGAGGCTGATATTATTTCTAGGACTGCTCTGTTTGGAAGCATTACCCACCCAAGATTACAAAATTCTCAGATGATGCGTTCTGTTATTGTCCAGTGACCCGGACAAAGTCTGAGCCATGGCATGGTTTAAAGACAGAAGAAAACTGTTCAGAATTATACATGAACTTTTTTATGAGCTCCTACCTTTATGACACCCATCTTCTTAAGAAATTCATTAAGCTATTGATTACTTTTAATTTCTGGTAAGGTCAAAAGTCATGTTGTTCCCATAGCATTCCAGAATCATGGGCTATTCCAAAGAGAATAGAAGTACTGTATCCTCTCTCAGGACTCGCTGATTGACAAGCTCAGGTTAGTGGGATTCATTCTGCCACCTGGGTGATTTTATCCTTGATTATTCAAGGTACAGTCAGGTGTGGTCAGACACAGACAATCATGGAAATCCTCTTCTTAAAGGGGAATAGAGTAGCAGGATTTTCAATGTCACAGTGATGACTAGAAAGGGAAGAATTCATGAAAGTTCATAGTAGGAAGCCTGCCTGCTGAGAAATGTACAGTCAGAAAAAGGGAACAAAAACAAAAATCAAGTATCATACAGCAGTAGGCTTATGCCATTAAGTGTAGGCAAAGGTTGTAGTAAATAATTGGTTTTCAAAGCTTCTGATAAGTTTAAGTCAGAATATCAGTGGATTGTCCAGATTGCCCATGTACAAATTGGTAAAAATAATTTCAAGATAATTAGGAAGGCCATACAGTTAACTTTAGATCACATGTATGAGCACATACACACACACACACACACACTCACACTCACACACACGCACGCTCATGCTGATTATGTTAGAAATCCAGGGAAGAGATTCAGTTACCAAGATTAAATCTTAGAGGTGTGGTAATTTCAAAAATGTTGGGAACCTACCGCATGGAGTAACCTATGAGATCCAAAAAACTTCTTTTTAAAAAACTTTTTAAAAAAAATCTGTACTTCCATGTTTATTGTGGTATTGTACACAAGAGACAAGATATGATAATAACTTAAGTGTCCATCAGCAGTCCTAGAAAAGTTTCACATGGTTCATAGTATTTCAAGAGTGGTTTGTGCATTCCCCTGGATCAGTTATTTCCTAGACAGTACATTTTCTTCTATCAGGATTGTAATATTTCTTTGGAAACTTTATATGCCTTTGAGCTATGAGTAGTAGAGTCCGTCTCAAAGCTCATGTCATAATTTAGAACATAGCCCAAGTTTGCCTGCATAACGGATAAGGGTAGAATCAGAGAGAGATTCACGGTCCTTCAGATTCTGGTTGAGGACCTGTCAGGAGTAGGAGGGTCCTCTGGGCTAAAATCATGTAGGTGTATTATTGATTTCCCCAGGAAAAGACTAACAAGTGTTTACTTTCTTGATCTGAAAGGGACAATAGGAAAACAGAATGTGGATTTAGAATGAAAAAATGCATAACCTCAGGTGGCATGGCAATCAAAATAATATAGGGTTTGTTGACCATGGGGAAATAAGAATGAATGTTTTATTCATGGTCCCAAAGTCCTGAATGAATGGGTACCCCAGTCTGTTAGATTTACTGAATGGGGGAAGATTATTGCAAGAACTGGTGCAAGAAATATTGAATTCTTTCTCAATTCGGCTTTTTCTGCAGTTTACTTTTTTGACAAATACTTGACATAAATAACATATTAACCTAAGGTATATAACATAGCGATTTGACACTTATGTACATTACAAAATGATCACCATGATAAGTCTAGTTACTGTCACCAAAGTTATTACAATATTATTGACCATATTCCCTATGCTGTGCTTTCCATCCCCATGACTTAAGTGTTTTAGAACTTGAAGTTTGTACCTCTTAATCTCCATCACTCATTTCACCCATCCCCCCACCCACCTCCAATCTGGCAACCACGTGTTTGTTCTCTTTATTTAAGAGTCCGTTTGGTTTTTCTGTTGTTATTTGTTTGTTCCTTTATTTTGTGTTTTAAATTCTACATATAAGTGAAATCATATGCTATTTGTCTTTCTTTGTCTGACTTATTTCACCGACCATAATACCTTCTGGATACATCCATAACTGCTAGCTTTCATCCTCCTTTTGTTTTGGTGTTAGGGGTCAATGTAGCTAGAGATTTAGATGGGTCATTCAGGATGTAATGGGTTCCTCTTCAGTTAGTCTGCCAATATCACTAGCTTTTTTTTTTTCTTTTTTCATTCATTCATACATTCTTTTTTTTTTTTTAATTGCCACAAATACTAAAAACCTTCTGGAGAAACTCAGTTTGGGCTCAGTTTAGACAGAAGGCTACTAGTAAGCCATTGTCCAAATTAGGTCTGATCTGATTGTGAACAGATGATCTTAAGGAAACTCAAGAGAAAGGTCCTCTGGAAAGCATTTAAATGGGTAATTCCATTTTCATAGTGCATCTCTACCCATTGAATGAACAGGTGTGTGGTCACAAGGGAGGAAATAATTTTAAAGGTTGGAGGGTAAAAGGGAGTATCTGTGGGTTTTTGCAGATGTCCATCCCGAAGCCCCTCATCGACTCTGAGGGAGACAGTGTACACATCCGGCAGGGTTTGTGGGTTAAATCTCTGTGTCTGAGTCAATCAAAAACTTCAAAACTGTTTTTTAATAATTGGAGAAGTTTTTCATTTTGACTTTAAAGAATATCATGGGGAATCGGGTACACGATTACCTCTCATGCCAGCACCAACTTCCATGATTACATCTTTTGTTGGTTTGTTTTTCCTTTATTTTCACAGCTAGTATAGGATAGCTGTCTTTTTTTTTTTTTTTTTTTTCTTTTTTTTTGCTGCTTTTATTTTCTACAGTTTTTTTTTTTTGTTTTTTTTTTCAGTATTCTTGCTGCTTGTACTATCTACAGTGTCTTTATTAAGGAGGCTTCTCTGGTGCTTGATCAATTAGGTGGAAATACCTAGTTGTTTTATCAGTAAGGCTATTTATTCTGAGTAAATTCTGCTTTGTTTCAAGCTGCTTCAGAGTGTTCAGTGAGGAGCTGGTGCTCTGTCCACAGTGGGGCCACTCCCATCCCAGGTCCTCTTGTGTTTTGCACACCCTCACCATGGCTTTCGTTGCCTCACGGAAAGAGGGGAGAGAGCCAAGATTCTCTTTCAACATCTACTCACCACTCTTTTCTAAAGATTTTATTCAGTCTATTCTTAAAATTTCCAGTGGACTTACCTTTTCTGTTTTAGGACTGGATGAAAGTCTTATTTATTTTCACAGGAAACTCTTTGGGGTAGACTTTAAAATATTTTCTTTACTACAAACAGAATTCCTACATACTTCTGGTTTTCTTTCAAATTTAGGGTCTCTCAGTCACCCTGGGATTCTCCTGACAACAGTCTTTCATCTGATATTTTTTAACATCTAATTTTCTTACTAACTTATGAAACACTTATATAAATCTGGGAGCCTTAGAGTACACGTTGGAATGATTCTAAATTCCTCCATTATTTCTCTGAATTTTTTCTAGACTTTGAAAAGCCTCACACAATGATTCTTATTTTAGACTGAGATGAAGTCTAATAATAACCTGTCAGGGGCTTGGCCATTTCCAAAAGGGATTTGATGTGAAGAGGCAGTTGATATTTATGAATCTCAGACTGGCCAGAAGGTAAGAGGAGCAGGTCAGGAGAGGGGATAAAGGAGGAATATGATGAGGAACAAAGAAGAGAAGATGCAGAGCAGGGAAAGGACACTGAATTCAAGTTGTGATGGAACTTTAGCTCCTTTCCATCCTACGACACCTCCCAAGTTCAAATTTTTGTTCATTTCAAAAGTTTGCAGAGTGGTCCCCTTGCTTTTAAACTGTCCTTGATAAAACTATGCCTTTTGAAAGATAGTCACATGAATTAGATTCATGATGTAAATGTGTGTAAGAAGCAAGAGTCTAATGGCCAAAAGCAAAACTTTAGACTTAGAATGAGTCAAAACCATGAGAATCTGGCAACAGATCATTCAAAGTCTTGATTTTGCATGTTGTCTCTTGGGCCCCCAAGTTCATGGTTGGCTTTTTTAAAATCCCCGATCCGACGCATGAGATTCTTGGTGAACAGAAACTTATCATAGTAGATTTCATACAGAACCAGATTCTTACAGACTAAACAAGACTTAGGAATATTCACATAAGCCTTTGAAAAGTGACCCCAGACAAAGTTTGTCCAAAGGATACCAACCAGTCTGAGAAAGAATCTTCTGAACTTGTCTGCCGTGGGGCTGGCTCTAGGGGTCAGTTTATCAGTGTAAATGTCTGGCCTTCTTAGAAATTTCCTCTTAATAGATTCAAATAAATGATGAGGACAGAAGGAGGCAATGAGTAATGTCAGTAATAAGGCAGATTTCCATCAAGCATTAAAATTTTCACACGATGATCAGATTACACACGATGCCCTAAAGGAGATCCTATTTCCCAGTAGACAAAATAATATTAGCATTTGGGAACTTGATGAAACAAATCAAAGTTCAGATTCCATATCAATATTTACACTCAACAATCTGAGTGGAAGAGATTTCCTCAAGAATTTTCCAGTGGAGCATTTCCAAGTCAAGAGTCTTGGGCCATAGTATGGAGGTGATCTCAAGTGGACCACAGTCATGATTTCAGGGCACTGATCTCACAATATCACCAGATAATCTGTTGGTAATGCATGCCTAAATTTATTAGAATGTATAGTGATCAGAGAGGACATACATTGAAAGGATTTTACCAGTGTCTCAGAAGGATCAGTCAGAGCAGGGTATTTATAAAGTCTTGTGTCTGGGCTGAAATGATGCTATACAGATCTTTCAAGGCAAGGAGCTAATTGAGATTGGGAAAACTTGATATGGTATTTTAGGATTAGTGGGCATTGTGAGGTCAATATTTTGAACCAATCAACTATTGTTTGATAAGTGAATTGTTTGATCAGAGGAACAGACTATTATCTCCAATAAATTGATCTGTAGGAATTCCACGGAAATATAAACAACAGAGAAGTTAGTTATTGATTTACAATAAAGAGGTGGATGTAAGTTTCCTGATAACAGGTAAGTCATTGTCCTGCACTATTACCTGAGAAATTTGGACATACCCGATCAGCTGGTGTCCTGTTTAATAATTACGAATAGGTTAATGCTTACATGGCACTTACTATGTGTCAAATATTGCCCATCTGCTTTACAATGATGTCATTTATTCCTTGCAGCAATTCTATGAGATAAATATTCTTGTTATCCCCTTTTAACAATAAGGGAGCTTAAACCCAAAAGTATAAGTGACTTTTCCAAAATGTAGCAAGACTGAACCATCAGCTAGGATTCAAACCCAGGCGAACCAGTACTAGAGGCCATGTTCTTCATTACTGTATTTTAATGCTTCTAATGTATTAACAATGCCACTTAAGTTTTAGTGAAAACTGAGAGCTGACAATGTTGTTCAAAGGTTTCACATAAGAGACAGCATTAGGCATAGACCTCAGACAGAGGCTTGACTTCTCACCTGTCCTTTGCCATTGGGATAACAATATCTGGGAAAAATTAGCATCAGTGTAGAAGATGATCTACAAATAAATTGCCACTGTGATCCAAATTCCTAAGTTATTTTCTCTGGAACTTGACAATCTGACCCTTAAATGGATTACATGGGTGGGGGTGGGGGTGGGGGTAACAAGATTCACCAAGAAATTCTAAGGAATTTTTTTTGGTGTGTTTTTTTCCTACCGGTCATGGATGCTCATTTTAAAGGTGTAATAAACAAAGCAATGTGATATTAGTGCAGGGAAAGACCAAAGAGATCAAAGAAACCAAATGAGAGGTGTAAAAACTAATCTACACATGTACCATACTAAATAGAAGAAGTATAAACAACACGGCATCTGCAGATTAATTAGGATGTGATTAGATCTTTCTTTTTTTTTTTTAAGATTATTTATTTATTTATTTATTTGAGAGAGAGAATGAGAGAGAGAGAGCAGGAGAGGGGGGAGGGTCAGAGGGAGAAACAGACTCCCTGCCGAGCAGGGAGCCCGATGCGGGACTCGATCCTGGGACTCCAGGATCATGACCTGAGCCGAAGGCAGTCGCTTAACCAACTGAGCCACCCAGGCGCCCGTGATTAGATCTTTCATAAATTGTTCTAAGATAGTTGATTTTTCACAAAGAAATTGAAAATTGTTCTTTTATTAATAAGCACCTATTAAATAATTATAATAATCAGTTCCAAAAATACTAATGACTTATATGTGAAAGACTTACAAAACTGAAGAAATTTTAGAAAAATATGCTCATGTCCTTAGGACCAAGAAGGTTTTCTTAAGTCAGCCACATAAAGAAAAAATGTATGAGGATGATACATTAAAAATAAGAATCTTCTTTGTTGAAAGACTCAAAAGAAGATGGTAGTATATTCCATGAAATATATTTTCAACACATGTAACTAATAATTTGTTACCAGAATACATTAATTAAAAAAGAAAGATAAGCTGTACAATGGAAAATTGAGTAAGCGTTCCATAGAAGAGATGCTCATGTTCATTCAACTTAGAAGTTACAAAGTAGTCAGAAAAAATGTGAATGTAAGGACATGAAATATTATGTCACAACTGTCAAAATGACAAATGTCAAATATCAAGTGTTATGGAAGCTGAAGGGAAAGAGGAACTCTGAAGTAGCTGCTAACCATGAAAATGGTACAGCAATTTAGGAAAACAATTTGAAATTATTTTGTAAATTTAAGTATGTACCATACTTATGACCCAGCACTTCTGTTTCCAATATGCCCTAAGATATTGTTCTAATTACTCACCAAGAGAAATACGCCATAATGTGCTTTGTTCATAATACTTTGTTCATAGCGTGCGCACGCACACACACACACACACACACACAATCTCATCACAATGATAATACCCCCAGCAGGAGAAGGGGTATATGGCAGGTAGTCTAGTTATACAATGGATACTCTGTAGCATCAAGTCCTTGAAGGTACATGCATCAGTATGGATTAATCTCAAAAAATAATATTGCAGAGAAAGAGGTAAGTTGCAGAATACATGCAAGGTAATTCTATTATACAAAGCACAAATCTTGCAAAATCCTACCAAAAGGCACACAGAAGATTTATGATGTGCTAGTAAACTTTTATGTCTTACTGTGGGTGGTCTGGACATAAATATTCATTTTATTGTAATATTATTGATTTTAAAACTCTACAAATATATTAGGTGCCCTTTCTTTGTGTACCCGATGTACTTGACATTTTTAAAAAGGAAAAACCAAGTATCAGTAAACAAAGAATAGTGGCAGAAGATGGATGGCAAGATGGCTTGCTGCGTCAATAAAACATTTTGCTTGAGAAACATAAAGTCGTGTTAAATGTCATGTTAAACTGCGTGCTCGACTCTTTTATTTGTTTTTCAAATATATGATTACCTTGCTTTATTCATAGTGGGACATAGCTCACTGTACAATAAATAGAAGAAGAATAGAGTAGAGGTGGAGAAAGGAGAGTTGAAGTGTTTTCAGCATAGTGAGTGCAGACAAATATTGCCAGGCTGATGGCTCTTCCCTGGCCTTTGATCTGAATGTGAGCCTCCTGCCACATGCTTTCCCATGACATCATGACAGCATCATGGGGGGCGGGGGGCTCTAGCTCAGTCCCCCAAGTAACCTAGAAGTCACTGACCCTTTGAGATTTTTATCTGTTGTGCCACCAACAAGGCCTGTGCCAGATTTCCATCTGAATTGATGGGGATCATGCTGAGTTGAAGGAGGTGTTAAGAAATAGCTGTCACTCCAAACGTAGCAGGTGAAGTGACAGCTTCTGGAGATCTTCAATGTGGCAGGATGACAAGAAAGTATTTTTCATGGACTTAACAGATTTTCAATCCAAGTGTGTTCTAGTAAAACTGATTTCACTGCATTACAACATTCTATATTTTATGTTGTTTATAGGGTTATTTAGAATCTTTGTGATATTGTCTTTATATATTTTTCTAGATAAGTGCAGTTCTGTATTTTATATTCAGAAGCTGTATTTATCTCACGTTTTCTTTAAGTGCAATACATGATCAATTTAGGAAGTTTTAAGAAATAAGAAAGCACTAATAACAATGACAATCATAATAATGATTATTTATAAGATTTTTATTGAAAGTTTTTACATAGGGGCACCTGGGTGGCTCAGTCAGTTAAACATCTACCCTCAGCTCAGGTCATGATCTCAGGGTCCTGGGATCGAGTCCTGCACTGGGGCTCCTTGCTCAAGCGGGGAGTCTGCTTCTCCCTCTCCCTCTCCTTTGTGCTCTCTCTCTCTCTCTCAAATAAATAAATAAAATCTTTAATAAAAAAAGTTTTCACATAAATCCACTTAAAATAAGATCAGAATTTCAACGGCATGAATATACTTTCTGATGGCTGATTTCAAATCATCAGATTTTATTGTACAAACAATAGAATTCAAGGAACCTGTTGGGTCTGGAGTGGATTAACATGCATCAGGTGACTTGGAAGGGTCAGAAAACTAAGCTTGGATTCTACAGAGGCAGGATCAAGAAAGACAGAGAAACACCCATCTATGACGACCCCTAACCTCAGTAGTGGAATCCCCCCCCCCCCCCGGTGTAGCACCTGTGCCCACACCTGCAGCACCTGCGCCTCCCGCTGCTTTATCTCACACAGCTGCTCCGGAAGAAGCGCACGCTTCTCACCTTGTGTGAATCTGAATTCCTGGTCTCAGGATCTTTTCTTCCACGTGTCATGACAGTGGGGTCTCTTTGGCAGGTTACCAGGCGAAGCCTACCTGGGAATGAATCCAGGATGTGCCTATTCAAGCTCCACTGAATCTGGGGTACAAAATCCCATGCTAGATAAACAGCTGGAGTGGGAAGGGTTGATCTGCAGGACCTGCCGCTTCTGTAGAGTATACCCGAATCACAACGACTTGACACCACTGTATAATGTTTTACTATCGTTTGCACTTTTAGCAGCAGTGTATACTTGTCTATTATTTCTATATCAGTTTAGTCCCCAGAGTAAAATTACCGTGTCAAAGGGCACATTTCTTAAAAAACCTTGCCATTTTTTTCTTTCTTCTTAATGAACAGTTTATAGCTCCACCCAAATCACCTAGTACTTTGTATTTCCTTACTTTTTAACCAACTTTGGCTATTATTCTTTTAATGATTTTTTTACAATTGGACAGAACAAAAATATCACTCTGTTTTAATTAGGATTTGTTTTTATTATAAGCCCCATGGATGTAAATCTTTCTGCAATAGATTGTATGTTTTTCCATTATTTAAAGAGTTGGCATAAATTAAATCTTACGAGGATGAGTTAATGTCATTAGCGTAAGTATTAATTAGTACTATGTGCCAGGAACCAGCACTGAAGCTCCTTCAGTGCAGAACACACAGAAGAACATTATTTGCTCTGGACAATTTTGCTTTGAGAGTTCTTGTACATACTTTTAATGATTTTTACTCTCTCTGCCCTTGCTCTCACATTGAAATTGAGCCTTCCTCTAGGCATGTCTCTTTTTTCTTACACATTCTCTACCTTTATTCGTATTCCAAATCCATTATGGATTAAGAAAGAAGAAAATAAATTTTATTTTAAGAGTATGGAAAAATAAGTTTGATTCTGAGTGAAGGTCCAGAGCTTTCTCTATGTATCAAGTTCTTGACCTTCAGTGTGTAGACATTTGGGATCTTGGGGACTATGTTCATCTCATTCTCTGGTTCTTGACTCTGACTGTGATCATTGAAATAAGAAAATAAAATTAAAAAAGACTTCTTGAATATAGGGATATTACCAAAGTTAATGGGGAAAAAAAAATTCTAACAACAGTCGAGCAAGTCCATCGCCATATTCAAGTAAGCTAATTTGAAGAGAGATATAACACAATTCTCTTGGTGTAACAGAAATTCTGGGAAGATTAATTTCTGCTATTTATAGTATTGCCCTCTTATAGAAAATTGCCATGTGTGTACCATCAGACATGCAAAGCTAGGAATACGGGGCCAAATGTGAAATAAGAAACCATGTCACTTAGAAAGCAACAAGGGGGAGAGTTATAACCAGAAAGTGTTCCTCAGACTCACTGTTGGCAAAATGTGTGATATGAGCAAACACAGAGAAATAAAATACGGAGTCCTGCCCTTGAGAAGGTCTCTTAAATAGCAGCAGATCTTCAAAACTACAGGCGTCTGTACAGAGGATTGTCGAAAAATGAACCTGTGAGTGGTAGGCTCTGCAGGACATAAAGCTCCCTTCATGGTATGTTGTACATGTTGATACCAAGCTGTCAAAAATATCATCTCTAAACGCCAAGGGTGGTAAAATACTCATCTTCAGTACTTTGTTATTTTCAGTTTTTGAGAACTCTAAGGAAAACTTCCAAGCCAAAAAAAAAAAATAGTTTATCAACAATGTGATTTTACTCTTATGGCCCCATCTAAAATTAAAGCCCCCCCTTTCTTTTCTTGAAGGAATTAATTGGAAATAAGGACAGGCATGTTTCAACCTATGGCTACACTGCCTTCTGCCAAACTTGCCAACCAAAGTTTTCTCTCTTCCCAAGAAATGTCAGATCATATTACAACCCTGATTGTTTTTGATATCAATCTGCAAGGTCAATGATGCAGAAAGGGCTTACTTGTTAAATGAAAGAGTATCATTGTAAGAATAGTCGACACATGGTGACATTACCCCTGACACTTGGTATTCATTGTGACACAATGGAGAGACCAGGGATTCATGTGGAGCTTGTGATTCTATGTTCAGCATTCCTCTGGAATGACTTCTGGCCGTCTGGCCCTCAGCACA
Organism: Neomonachus schauinslandi; assembly: GCF_002201575.2. Lineage (NCBI taxonomy): Eukaryota > Metazoa > Chordata > Mammalia > Carnivora > Phocidae > Neomonachus > Neomonachus schauinslandi. Next base: position 71,788,159 of record NC_058408.1, read on the forward strand.
TCGTGTTACTAGGAATTGTACCTGAGAAATCACCTGAAAGCAAGCACAGGAAGCACATGGAGAAGCAGGACATGGGCGTTTGTGGTTTTTATTTTCTAGGCTCTTTTCCCGTAACTCTCAGCTCCAGCTTCTCACCATGTCACTCTCAGGCCTTCCTCTTTGATAATGGAGCCTCAGATCCAGCTTTGCCCCTAAAATTTAGAAATGGGAAAATAAAGCAAAGGAAAAACATTTCTGAATTTCCTCTTATCTATGTATATTAAAATGTGTGAATTTTCCAGACCAGACGGTGCAATCAAATCCTTTTCCCTGCTTCCTTTAACAACCCCCATGCTTCATACATAGAATAGTTATATCCTAGATGATGAAACAGAAAGTTCAATATTGGGGCGCCTGGGTGGCTCTGTCAGTTAAGCAATGGATTCTTGATTTCGGCTCAGGTCATGATCTCAGGGTCATGGGACTGAGCCCCACATCGGGCTCCACACTCAGCAGGGGGTCTGCTTGAGATTCTCTCTCTCCCTCTCCCTCTGCCTCCCCCCTGCTCATGCTCTCTCTCTCTCTCAAATACATAAATCTTGAAAAAAGAAAAAATTAAATATTGTCCCACTCCTCTGGGGGTCCAGAAATATAAGTTCATATTATTTCACTTAAGTAGGAAATTTACTCCAACACAATGGATCTTGTAAATCTGGTAGATCAGATTTATGTTGAAGTATTGCTACATCTGGAACATATACATGAGGCTCCTGGACCCCACTGGTGCTGACCGGCTCCCATGGCATTGACAGGCTTCCGGTAGCCTCAACAAACTGGGGTTCTTAGATTACCCTGGCGCTTTCCACCTCTTGGGACACCATGCTTTCCATCAGCCCCTGCAAATGCAGCCACAAGGTTGGCACCCACAGACATCAGGCTGACTTCTGCAGACCCCAGTGCCAGGCCAGCCTCCATGGACCTAGAATTTGGACCAGCTTCTGGGGACTGGACTGCCAGTGTACCTGAGCACCACACAGGTCCCCACTGAACCAACATCCAGACTGATTCCCACAGACCAGGCTCTGGGCTCACCCTGGCACTAGGCTGGTCCCCACTGCCACAGCCCTCAAGCCAGCTTCCATGAAACCAGATTCCCAGCCCATCCTAATACGGGACTAGACCCTGTACACCCAGATGCTATGCCCTCACCAGTAGTAACTTGCACCTGGTTGGCCCCTGTAAACCCAGGCTGGTCCCCATATACCAATGCACCAGGCTTGCCCACCTGCTGACCCAGGCACTGCATCTGCCCACCCAAGGACTCCAACAGTAAACCTGCCCACAGACACGACCAGCGTCTCTGGTTGGGCTAACTGGTGAAGGGC
>NC_058408.1:71789532-71840423 GCF_002201575.2 Neomonachus schauinslandi
AATAACTGTAGCTACAATAATTAGTTGTGGATACACAATATAAAGAAAGGTAAATTGTGACCCCAAAAATGAAAATTATGAGGGGTGGCAGTAAGAGTGTGGAGTTATTGTATGCAATTAAAGATAGGTTGTTACCACCTTAAAATAGACTGCTATAACTATGAGATGTTTTATGTAAGCCCCATGGTAACTAAAAAGTAAAAAACATCCACTAGATCTACAAAAAGAGAGAGAGAGAGAAGAGAAGAGAAGAGAAGAGAATCAAAGATACCAAATGAAAATTGCCAGTTCACAATAAAGAAAACAAAAGAGGAAGAAAGGAACAAGGGTTCTGCAAAACAGCCAGAAAACAGTAAAATAAGATTAGTAAGTCCATACCTATCAATAATTACTATAAAGAAAAGTGGATTGAATTCTCCAATCAAAAGTCATACTGATCAAGTGGTTTAAAAAACAAGACCCATCTATATGCTGCCTGTAAGAGATCCACTTGAGCTTCAAGGACATATATAGACTCAAAGAAAGGGATGGAAAAGGATATTCCATGTAAATGGATACCAAAAGAGAGCATGTGTAGCTATACTTACATCAAACAAAATAGACTTTAGGTCAAAAACTGTAATAAGAGACAAAGGAGATCATTACATAATGAAGAAAGGGATAAATTCAATGAGAAATTATAACAATTATATACACACCCAATATTGGAGCACCTGAATATATTAAGCAAATATAAAAAGATCTTAAGGAAATGATAGACAACAGTACAATAATAGGACTTTAATACTGCACTTTCAACAATGGAAGCATAGTCCAGACAGAATATCAACAAGGAAACATTGAACTAGAACAACACCTTACACCCAATGGAGCTAAGAGACACATACAGAATATCCCATCCAACAACAGCAGAACACACATTCTTCTCACATGGAACATTCTCCAAGATAGGTCATTTGTTAGGTCACAAAGCAAATGTAAGAAGATTTAAATCATGCCAAGTATTTGTTTTCTCACTACAGTGGTATAAAACTAGAAATAAATAATAGAAGGAAAACTGGAAAACTCACAAATGTGTGAAATTAAACATACACCTGAACATCAATGAGTCAAAAAAGAAATCAAGAGATAATTTTTAATCTAAAAATAAATGAAAATAGGTACACAATATCCCAGTATTTATCAGATGCAGCAAAAGTCATGCTAATAGGGAAGATTGTAGCAAACAAACAATAAACAACAACAAACTGCTTACATTAAGAAAAAAGAAAAATCACGAATAAACCTAACTGTGCACTTCTAGGCACCAGAAGAGAACAAACTAAGCCTGAAGTTAGCCAAAGAAAGGAAATAACAAAGATCAGAGCAGAAATAATATAGAGAACAGAAAAAAAATAGAAAAAGCCAATAAAATTAAGAGCTGTTTTTTTTGAAAGGTAAACAAAACAGACATTTTTTTTGTTTTTTTTAACTTACATTTTGCTAGACTAAGAAAAAAGATTCAAATAAAGAAAATCATAAATGAAAGAGTGTACATTACAGCACTGCAGAAATATAAAGGTTCATGAGATCATTATGAACAATTATACACCAACGAACCAGATAACCTAGATGAAATGGATAAATTCCTAGCAACATATAGCCTACTAAGACTGAATCATGAAGAAATAGAAATTTTGAACGTATCAAACATGAGTAAGGAGATTGAACCAGTAACCAAAACCTTCCAACAAAGAAAGCCCAGGACCAGAGAGTTTCACTGGTGAATTCTACAAAATACTTAAAGAAAAATTAATGCCAGTCCTTCTCAAACTCTTCCAGAAAATTGAAGAGGAGGGAACACTACCAAATTCATTTTACGAAGTCATCACTATCTTGTTGCAAAGCTAGATACGGACACTACAAGAAATGGACACATAGGCCAATATTCCTCATGAATATAGACACAAAAATTCTCAAGAAAATAGTAGCAAACTGAAAAAAACAGCAGAGTAAAAGGACCCGATGCCATGATCAAGTGGGATTTGTTCCCAGGATGCAGTATGTTTCAACATAATCAATAAATGTTATGCACCACATTAATAAAATGAAAGGTAAAAATCAAATGATTATCTCAGTGGATACTGAAAAAGCAATTAATAAGCTTCAATATTCATGATTTAAAAACTCAACAGATTGGGTATACAAGGAATGTATCTCAATATAATAAAAGGCATATACAACAAGCCCACAGCTGACATTGTGGTTAATAGTGAAAAACTAAAAGCTTTTCCCCTAAAACTAGGTGCCCACTCTTACTATTTTTATTCAAAATAGTATTGGAAATCCCAATCAGAGCAATTAGACAAGAACAAGAAATAAAAGACATTCAAATCATAAAGGTAGAATAAAAATTGTCTCTGTTTGCAGGTGATAAGATCTTATACAAGTAAAGCCTAAAGACTCCACCAAAAAGCCTTTAGAACTAATAAACAAATTCAGTACATTTTAGGATACAATATCAACATAACAAAATCTGTTGTGTTTCTATACACTAACAGTGGACTATCTTAAAAAGACATAAAGAAAATAATCCCATTTACACTATCATCAAAAATGATAAAACACCTAAGAATAAATTTAATTGAGGAAGTGAAAGACCTGCACACTAAAAATTATGATATTGATGAAAGAAATTGAAGAAGATACAAGTAAGTGGAAAGCTATCCCATGTTCATAGATTAGAAGAAATAATAATATTAAAATGTCCATACTCCCCAAAGTCATTTATATATTCAATGCAATCCCTATAAAAATTCCAAGAGCATTTTTCACAGAAAAAAAAAAAAAATCCTAAAATTTGTCTGGAAACACGAAAGACCCCAAATAGACAAAGCAATTCTGAGAAAGAAGAAACCTGGAGGCACCATATTCCCTGATTTCTGTCTTTATTACAAAGCTATAATAATCAAAACCATATGGTAGGGATGCCTGGGTGGCTCAGTTGGTTAAGCGACTGCCTTCGGCTCAGGCCGTGGTCCTGGAGTCCCGGGATCGAGTCCCGCATCGGGCTCTCTGCTCAGCAGGGAGTCTGCTTCTCCCTCTGACCCTCCCCCCTCTCATGTGCTTGCTCTCTCTCATTCTCTCTCTCTCAAATAAATAAATCAATAAAATCTTTAAAAAAAAATATGGTAGTGACATAAAAAACAGACACTTAGACCAATGGCACAAATCAAGAGCCCAGGAATAAACCAACACAATTCCTATTTGACAACAGAGTGAAGAATACTGATAGGAAAAGGATAATTTTTTCAATAAACAGTGTTTAGAAAACATTATTCACTTGTAAAAGAATAAAATTGGCTCCCCATCTTACACAACCCATAGAAATTAACTTGAGATGGATTAAAGACTTAAACATAAGACCTGAAACTGTAAAACTACTTACAAGAAAAAATAAGCAAGAGTTCTTGTCCTTGGTTTGGCAGTAATTTCTTAGATATGACACCAAAAGTGCAAGCAACAAAGCAAAAAAAAAAAAAAAACAAAAAAACAACTACATCAAACTAAAAAGGAAATGGCAAAGGAAATAGCAAAATGTAAAGTCAATCTATGGAATGGGAGAAAATATTTGCAAGCCATCTATCCAATAAGGGATTAATATCCAAAATATATAAGGAACTCACACAGTCCAATGCCAAAAGAACAAATAGATGGCCAGGGGACTTGAATAGACATTTTTTTTTTTTTTGAAAGATGACATAGAGATGGCCAACAGGCACATGAAGAGATGCTCAGCATCACTAATAATCAGGGAAATGCACATCAAAACCAAGGAGATATCATTACCTCACACCTGTTAGGATGAATACTATTAAAAAGACAAGAGATAACAAATGTTGGTGCAGATGTAGGGAAAGGAGACCCTTGGGTATCATTGATGGGGATGTAATTTGGTGCAATCGCTACGGAAAACAGTATGGAAGTTTCTCAAAATAATGAAAAAAGAACTATCATATGATCTAGCCATCACATTCCGGGTATGTATCAGAAGGATATATTACCAAAGAGACATCTGCACTCCCATGTTCACTGCAGAATTGTTCACAAGAGTTAAGATGTGGAAATAACCTGTGTCCACTGACAGATGAATGGATGAAGAAATATTGGGGGATATTATTATTATTTAACAGACTATTATACAGCCATAAAAAAAAAGAAGGAAATCCTTCATTTTGCAACAAAATGATGGACTTTGAGGTCATTGTGCTAAGTGAGATATGACAGAGTAAGGCAAATACTGAATTTCCTCACTTAGATATGGAATCTAAATAAGCCAAACTCATAGAAACAGAGTAGAATGTGGTTGCCAGGAGCTTTGGCGGGGGGGGGGGGTGGACAAAATGAGAGATGTTGGTCAAAGGATGCAATCTTCCAGCCCTGAGGTTAGTAATTTCTGAGGCTCTAATGTACAACATGGTGACTATAAATAATAATTCTGTATTATATACTGAAAGTTTTCAAGAGACTGCAGCTTAAATGTTATTACCACACACACACACACACACAGGGGAAATGATGCGAGGGTATGGAGGTGCTAACTAACCTTTACCTGGCAATCGTTTCACAACCTAGATGGGGATCAGATCATCACATTGTACACCTTAAAGTTATGCATGTTCTATATCAATAATATCTCAAGAAAGCTGGCGAAAAAAGAAAACAGATGTGATGCTTACGTGGATATAGTGTTTAATGTTCTAAGTAATTAAATGCTTAAAATTTTGTCTCTTATTTTTTGTCTTTTATTTTTTTTATTTTTTGAATTTTATTTATTTGAGAGAGAGACACTGAGAGAGGGAACAGAAGCAGGGGGAGCGGGAGAGGGAGAAGCAGTCTTCCCGACAAGCAGGGAGCCCGATGCGGGGCTCGATCCTAGGACCCTGGGAACATGACCTGAGCTGAAGGCAGATACTTAACAACTGAGCCACCCAGGCGCCCCTGTCTCTATGTTTTAACCCATAGTTTGCCTTTTTACTGGCAGCTTAGGTACTCATAATTGACTTGTGGCAAAGAATTCGACTTACATAAGCAAGCAGGCTGTAAACAAAGACTTACTCATAATCTCTCTGTTTGATAATGCTGTTTTAAGCAACAATATTGGTGTGCAGCTTTAATCTTTTGACCTTGTTGAGTATCTTAGTAAGAAACATGATTGAGAATTTCTTCTGAACTACCTCATTAAGAATAATTAGAAAATAAATTAGCTTTCAGAAGCAACATAGATACAAACTCAACTGTTTTTCATAAAGTGTTTCTTGAATAATTTTCTTTTCCTCATTGACACAAACTCTTATCCCTTCCTTTCTCCTTTATATTTCAATGATAAAACCTAAAGACAAATTGGATAATGTGATAAAACCAGCTACATATCTTTCAGACTGATTTTAGAATAACAGAAAGATCTTGCAAAGAACTTTTAGAAGGGATACATAATTTACTTTATGTTACAGTATTAAAAGAAACTTTTTATTTTAGTTGTAAGCATTCCTCAGATAATTTTAAAAAGGAATTTCTTTGCATGATTTACTATCACCATACATCCTTAACAGTTTGTAGACATAAAATTAAATGTGCTGTCCCTGTTCCAGTATGTTAAATGCACATCAAAAATGCTAACACATCCCAAGCCTATTTTGATCTGCTAATAAAACATGGCTTTCTTGTGAAGGTTGAAAAGGGTAAGAAACTGCTATTTATATAATTTAAAAATATGTAAAAGTCATTTTTTAAAATGTAGAGATACACAGATTTTGTATATAGTCATCTCATTTGGTAAAGTAGAATTTACCTAGCAGTAACTTTTAAAGCACTTGTCTGTGCCAGGAACTATTCTATAACCCAGCTTCTGTTTACAAATAATGCAACTGGGCTATAGAGAGTTTAAGTAACTTTCAAAGAGGCTAAAAATTAGCAAGTGGCAAAATGTGGCTAGTATTGAACCCAGACAGTCTGTATCCCAAGGTCATGTCCATAAGCACAACACTGGTTGCTGCTTCTCAGTGTCGCACATTACACTTGGACCAAGAATTACTCCATGCATCCCAAATTCCCCAAATGTAGTTATGGTCACCTGTTGGAAGGTTACACAAGTAAGGAAAAACTGTCACCATCAATGGAAGCCAATTGGAAAAACCCAAATTGTTCTAACTTATGTAGTATGAATTATATGTAAGAAATTCACATTTGGGGGCACCTGGGTGGCTCAGTCGGTTAAGCGTCTGCCTTCAGCTCAGGTCTTGATCCCAGGGTCCTGGGACTGAGTCCCGCATCGGGCTCTCTGCTCAGCAGGGAGTTTGATTATCTTTCTGCTCCTTCCCATCACCCTCCCCCACCACTCGCTCATGCTCCTGCATGCCCTCTCTCTCTTTCTCTCTGTCTCATGCACATGCGCAAAAATCAATAAGTAAAATCTTAAAAAAAAAAAAAAAAAAGAAATTCACATTTGGGTATAAAGACTAACATGCTTGACAATACATTTACATAAATTTATAAGATAATCAAGTATAGCAATATTTCCAGTGAACAAAAATAACCTTAAAATATTTACTTGATCTTCTCATCAGACTTCTACTGACAATTTCTGCCCTGCCTTTTTTGTACAGCCCCTGACTTGTCTTTATTTTGATTATTTAGATCCTTTAACTTCTCAGTAAGAATGGGTTTCTCTCTCTCACCAAATGCCAGCCATGCACAAGGCTACTGCTGTTGATAGACTGATGGCAGTGAAATGAAGTAACTTCAGAAGAAAACTGGCTGAGGGAGCCATGGTCTCTACCATAAATTGTCCTAATGAAAGCCATGATGGAGAGTGATACTCATTAATGACTTCAGTGGGCATTACCAGACCATGCTGTTGGAACATCTTAACCAAATTATATAATCCAATTAATAATGACACTAAGGCATCATAAAAGATTCCTTGCTTCCTCTGTGGTAAAATTTGAATCTCTAAATGGTAATGCTGACAGAGTAATCCTGAGAGCACATCCTATTCTTGAGTTGGAAATGACATACTCACTATGCCCTTGCATTTACTCAGTTCACTTTGCTTTTTGTCAGTCAAGGCCAAGTCCATGCCTTGCTGACTTTCATTTTAGACAATAAAACTTACAGTATAGTCTCACTGATCTTATAAATCTCAGCGTCAAACTCCTTTTCTTTTGGATGAGGGAATCTTTCTGTCTTCAGATTTCACTCCTATGTGTATTTACCAGGAAATGAATATTCCAAAGATCAACTGAAAAGATGAGACTAGACCCTCCGCAGCTGCTTGTGACAAGCAAATTGACAGTAAATTATTTGTGCAACATGAAATTTAAAGAGAGCACAGAACCCCTTTGAATGAGAGGCCAGATTGCTTGGAACTAAGCAACTGAGTCAGTGTCTGTGTGTGTGTGTGTGTACTGAGTCAATGTGTGTGTGTGTGTACTGAGTCAGTGTGTGTGTGTACTGAGTCAGTGTGTGTGTGTAATGAGTCAGTGTGTGTGTGTACTGAGTCAGTGTGTGTGTGTACGTGTGTGTGTACTGAGTCAGTGTGTGTACGTGTGTGTGTATGTACTGAGTCAGTGTGTGTGTGTGCGTGTGTGTACGTGTGTGTATGTACTGAGTCAGTGTGTGTGTGTGCGTGTGTGTGTACGTGTGTGTGTATGTAATGAGTCAGTGTGCGTGTGTGTACTGAGTCACGGTGTGTGTGTACGTGTGTGTGTGTACTGAGTCAGTGTGTGTGTACGTGTGTGTGTGTACTGAGTCAGTGTGTGTGTACATGTGTGTGTAATACTGAGTCAGTGTGTGTGTGTACTGAGTCTGTGTGTGTGTACTGAGTCTGTGTGTGTGTGCGTGTGTGCATACTGAGTCAGTGTGTGTGTGTACTGAGTCAGTGTGTGTGTGTACGTGTGTGTGTGTACATACTGAGTCAGTGTGTGTGTGTGTGTACGTACTGAGTCAGTGTGTGTGTGTACTGAGTCAGTGTGTGTGTGTGTGTGTACTGAGTCAGTGTGTGTGTACGTGTGTGTGTACTGAGTCAGTGTGTGTGTACGTGTGTGTGTGTGTGTAATGAGTCAGTGTGTGTGTGTACTGAGTCTGTGTGTGTGTGTGTGTGTGTATGTACTGAGTCTGTGTGTGTGTACTGAGTCAGTGTATGTGTGTGTGTGTACTGAGTCAGTGTGTGTGTGTGTGTGTGTGTACACACGCATACAAATGCAAGCTTCTAAACCAGAGAGTTCAGATGACTTTGGATATTCAAACCAATACCACAGGAATGTTGAGAAGAATAGAGGTTTCAGGAAATCTGTAATTCTTTCTTGACCTTTCTACTTGATCATTTGGACATCAGTACATTTCAGGACTACAGTGGAACCAGTGGATGACTGTGAGCACCACTTTACCTTCTTAACTTAGAGTTCAAGCATCCTATTTGCCTCTATTAAATTTAATCTAGGATAGTGTATCTACACTGATACCTGGAATAAGAATTCTAGCATATTTCTGTCCATACAACCATCAGTGACATTTCATATGACTACTTTTATCCTTAATGAGAATGCACTTCATGATCACATACATCAAGAAGATCAGCCCTGACTGAATATTTAGGGGAAGCCAAGAGATTTCTCTACTGTCTTTTGATCAAAGGGAAAAAATAGGAATGAGTTTCCAAATATACTGGTTCTTAAATAATGATAACTGTAAAAATTAAAAGTGTATCTATTCTGCCTGTACATTTTGCCAGGCACTATTCTAAGAAATTACCATAGATTATCTCATTTATCCTTGTTGTGATATACTTACTATTATTCCTATTTATGTAAACTGAGATAAAAGAAGTTAATAATCTGTTCAGAAAACACTCTCCCAGGAGATTTGAAATGACTAATACTAAGAATTTAATGGGTTATTTCTTTTATCCATTTTCCATGGAGGATAGTCCATAGTACCACAAATATATTGAATGATTACAATATGTCAAATACTCTGCTGGGTGATAGAATAATTCATTTATAATCATAGGCAGCTGGTAAGGAAATAGCTGTGTAAAAATTCTAAGGTGACACAAAAGTATTAGTGATTTTTGGTATCATAAAATATTTGGTATCTGAGGTCTTTGAGTTTTATTTCTTCAAGTACAGTTTGACCAAGTCATGAAAGACCTTGGAACACATCTTGCTATAATTAGGATATTGGTGTAATCTTGCTCCATGATTGTTCTCAGTGCAGACAACCTGGATGGTTGGCATATAAAATTCTAACATAAATTATAGTCAGTTGGAAACAAGTGTAAGTCTTCCCCTCCCTTGTTTTTCCATTACTCCTCTTTCTCTATTATTCTGACCTCTCCACGGTCTTCCATTACTAATCCCACAGCATCTCAAAGTCCTCCAAAATTGGCCCATCACTCTCTTTACCTCAGTGGTAGATTTTCACATGCAGGAGGGAAAGACGTTTTCCCCTCTACCTCTCTAGGTTCTTGGCTGAGACCCCCTGTAATGATGAATTAACAGGAGAAAAACAAAATTAATTTCTCACAAAGATATGAGACTCAAAGGCAACCAGGCAGTTGAGGCTTCTATACATACCATCCTGGACTAAGGAAAGGGACAGGGATCTGGGCCTTCAAAGAGGAGGAAGACAATTCACAGGATAATGTGAAGAAAAGGTGTTTGGTAAATAAATATTTGCCTTGACACGCAGACAAGTCTCTCTGATGAACACGTTATCTCTGGTAATAACGGTCTTGCTGGTATAGGCCTCCTTTCTAAATTCTTTTACACTGTTAAAGGGGAGATAAAAGGCTTCCTGACTCTGCTGGGTCTCGAGTGCCTTCACCTCTGCATGCCCAAGTGGCATATTTTGGGCTAGTACATCCTGCTCCCCTACTCTTCCCTACTGAGGTAGCATTAATGATCCTATCTTTAGACAATTAATTTGTTGTTCATTCCTTCCCCATTACTTGTATATGAGAATGATATTTCAAATATTAAAAAGGGAAAAAAAGATTAAGTTAAAGCGGGTTTTTAAAAATTTTTATAAATTTGGTTGAAGCCATAAATTCCTACATTAGATAAATAATTACTGAGAATCAATTATGCTCTAGAAAATTTGCCCTGGGGACACAACCCTGAGGGATAGAAGATCTGTCAATGAAGAATCAGATATTCATAAACTGGCACTAGAAGGCAGAGTTATGAGGGTATATATCAGGGAACCTGAGGGTCGGAAATGGTTTCTTTGAGAAAGTAAGGCATACACCAAAATCTAAAGGATCTGCATGTGAATGATGGGCTGAGAGTAAAGATTAGAGACAAGAACTACTGCAATACAGGAAGGTCTTGAGGTAGCTCAGGATGGAGAATAGAATGACCAAGGAAAAGCAACAAATCCGTCTGGAATGCTGACAGCAAGTGAAGACACGGGAACAGATGGGACAGGAGAGAAGGGGAGGCCATATCACACAGGTCCTGGTAGGCCATGCATGTTGGTTTTCATTCTAAAATCAGACTATGCGGAGGATTATAGGTCATTAAAAAATATTTTAACCTAAAAGTGATGGCAAATCATGAAAAGGTAAGCCAGTTTTTACTTATAAAAGATCACTTTGGATGAAGATAGCAAATTAAAGAGTGGGGCAAGATTGCCTGTAGGGAAAATAGTTAGCAAAACCTGTTGATGAGTAATAGACTGGATGAGTGTGCTGACATTGGAGACTGAATGCAGTAGGTAGATATGCGGAGCTTTTTTTCTGTAGGAATTAAATTCAAGACTTGTTGATGGATTCAGTCCAGGCACGTGAGGGAAATGGTTAGGCTACAAGGTGACTGCCTGGTTTCTGGTTTAGGCAGAAGTGTGCCATTCACTGATGTAACACATATTGGAAGAGACCAGCTTTGGGCTCAGGGTAGCAGTACATTTAAGGCACCTTTGAAACTGCAAGTGTAGGTATCACCCGGACAGTAGGATGCAGACTCAGAAGAGAGGTCTATGGCAAATACAATATGCAGGTGATTGATATAGCCGTGGCACCTATAATATAAATATCCACCAAAAAACAAACAAACAAAAAACACTGGGGCTCCTGGGTGGCTCAGTCGTTAAGCATCTGCCTTCAGCTCAGGTCATGATCCCGGGGTCTTGGGATCGAGCCCCGCATAGGGCTCCCTGCTCCGTGGGAGGCCTGCTCCTCCCTCCCCCACTCCCCCTGCTCGTGTTCCCTCTCTCACTGTGTCTCTCTCTGTCAAATAAATAAACATTAAAAAACAAGTAAATAGGTTTTATTGAAATTCTATTGAAAACATACTGTTTGGCCTTAAAAGGACATTTTGAAAATAGGCTAAGGTGGAAATGGGGTTTTCCTGGCCGTTGTCAGGAAATGCGTATTTAGACAATTTTAGATTGTTGCCTTTCTGTGACCCATCTTTAGCATGCTCTAAGCTTCAGGCCACAATAAGAACAGCATATCACAGATTTAGTGCCTTTGAAACCAGGATATTACGTATTTGTCTAATACTTCTTTTTGGGTTTTAAATCCAACTTGTTGCATGAGATTACTTAAAAATATATGGCTTGGGGCACCTGGGTGGCTCAGTTGTTAGGCGTCTGCCTTCGGCTCAGGTCATGACCCCAGGGTCCTGGGATCGAGCCCCGCATCAGGCTCCCTGCTCAGCTGGAAGCCTGCTTCTCCCTCTCCCGCTCCCCCTGCTTGTGTTCCCTCTCTCGCTGTGTTTCTCTCTGTCAAATAAATAAATAAAAATCTTTAAAAAAATATATATGGCTTATTGTTAGCTTGATGACAAATTTGCAGAAATATATCACACCGAGCATTCAGGCATTTGTATTCGTAGTCTGCACTTTACAATAAATTGGTTATGGGAAGCAGGTAGGGGCCTAAGAGGTTAGAAATTTGAGGCATGAAAAACAATGAATTTGTGATTTAACCAGGACAGTCAAGGATGAAATTAAATAGATTAGGGAAGTCCATTTCCAAGGTACAAGCGTCATCAACTAACTGGTCTTTCATGTGCTGGACAAATTATCCCTGGGCCATAGAGAACAACATCACCCAGCCCCCAGATTGCTTTCTAGTCTTCATTTTGATGTCCATTTGGATATTTTGCATACACAATATATCCCTGGCTATTCCATCCAAAATTACTTCCTTTCCAAGACTATTCTGAATATACTTCATTATTGAAAATATTTTTGTGCATTTCAAAACTAATTAATCATGCTTTCATGAATGCATCATTCCAAAATAAACATTTAGCTGTTGTGAGCAATGCAATTAATAGGTTATTTTTAGATATCTGACTAATCTCTCCTCATTAACTTTGTGAGTCTAAAAAAATTAAATCACTTTTGGTTTGATCTCAAATAACTAAAGTATTTGTTAGATGTGAGACTATCTTACTGGGTGGAGGGAATGTGGAGCCTGTTGGAAGAGGAAAGTTTAGGGGAGACTGGGGAAAGTCTCCTAATGCAGACTGAGTGGGAGGAACCACGGCTGAGCCTCTAAGCTGGTGAAGACGTGGTGAGAACAGAGACTTCCGGCAGTTCTCATGGACGATGTTCAAATGGGATGTTGTCGCTGGGTGGACTGTGGTTCAGAAAAAATCAGCACACATTCTTTTAGGACCATCTCTTAAGAATTGGTTACTAAGGTGGAATGTGATCAGTATGATGGTTACTAATGTTACTAAGATGAATATGATGGAGAGCTGGTCTAAAGGAGTTGTGAGGAAGACACACTCGTCTTTACTGTGGTGTAATTTATCCAATGGAACATTGTGAGCACTGGAGGAACACAGAGAAGAGGCACTGAATCTGGACTAACAACAAGGAAGATTTTCTGGAAGAGGTGATGCCTTGCCAGGTTTTTTCAAAAGAGAAATAGAAGTCAAGCCAGAGGAGGAGGAAGGGCATTTGAGCAGACGAGACACAGCCAACATGAATTGGGTTGGATGTGGCTAGAAAATGGCCCGAGGGGTAAGGGGGTTAGTTAGGGCTGGGAGGTGGGGAGTCACACATGGCTTATCTGAATAGAGAAAGCATATCCATACATTTAATGATACCCAGCTGGTGAAGGAATACTCTTGAAAAATAACTACTCTCTAAAAGACAAAGGGAAGAGATGTTTGGTAACATGAGAACTGCTTCTGGTAAGAACTGGTCAGGTTTTGTTTATTCTCTTCTGCACAAATGGCCTCTGCTTTCTTGCATATTCCCTTTCTACTCCCCACATGCATTGTCTCTTTCTGATTTTAATCATTTATGTTGTCAGTGAACTGATTAAGGAATTGCCTCCACATGGACCACATTGCACTACACCTGTGTGGTTGTTCATGCATCTTTTTCTCGCTGGTGTCTAACCTGTTTCACCTGAGACCCTTGAAGAACGGAGCTGTTAATTTTGTATTCCCACGTTCAGCACAGAGTAATTCATCTACAAATTTGCCTGAATGAATGAGTAATGTTCAAATGCGTAGCAGAATACAAAATTAGCTGAAAAATATGGGAACATGAAGTAAAAGACAAATTCCGAGTGGGGATGTGAGCAAGCTTTCATGAAATAGGAGAAATCACGTTCTACCAAAAGGCGCAGAGCTTTGCTGGGCGTAAGAGAGGCAGAAATGAATTCAGGTAACAGAACTTCCCTGAACATACAAAGTATGTCCCAGCAAGAGTCAGGGGTCTGATATGGCTGAAGGGCATAGTGCTTAATTGTAAATATACCATGTTGACACCTGACATCTTTTGAAACGTTGTCCTAAACCATTTAGGTTTGAAAAGCTTTAAATGGTATCCTAGGAAAGTTTTCTTTACTCCAAAGGAAACAAGTAAGGTTTCATGCAGAGAAGTGCCATTATTCTACCTTTGCTTTGGGTGCATGAAAGTAATTCTCATGGGATGAATCGATGAACACAGGGTGATAACAAAGCTTCTGGGAGGTGGTGAGGAAATCATTGCAAGAGTAGGGGTGAAAACAGTGTATACCGGGGGCGGAGGAAGGAGGAGGAGCATAATGAGTATGAGATATTGAAGATCTAAAAATGTTGTGAGTCGGAATTCCTTGAATATTGACAAGGAAGCAAAGAAAAACACTGGAGATCTCTGAGATTTTCAGCTTCATATGAGAGAGCATGTACCTTACAATATAGAATTGTGCTTGCTGAAGGCTTTATTATTCATGTCCATGTCCATAATAAATAGAATCCGAATGAATGAATGAACAAATGAATGCATGAGTGAATAACCTCGGAATCTTCCAAATAACACACATACTCAGATGGCTTTAAGCAAATCTGGTTTATGCTGCAGGCACAGGAGTATGCCATGGACCTGTAACTGCCTAACACAGCCCCATCAGGCTCATGGAGTACCTCCTCCGAGAGCACTTTAGGTCTCACGAGCGTACATGTGACATCTCACGGGCAAAGCCTTCACATGTTAATTATTATGGATATTATAGCTCATTGTACTATTTATATGTTCATTATCATGAGACTCTTGACAAGGTATTAACAGTGTTTGAAATGACAAATTAGTCATCTCTACTGATGGACAGGCACTATCCTTAAGGTTCGTTCAACGGATAATTAATAGACTGTTCGTAAGTAATTGGTATTTACCTTTTCACAGGAAACATATAAATGCCCTTTGTAGTATTTTCAAACCAATCCATGATAAAGTTTGGAGATGCTAATGCCACATATTATCAAGTTACTGTGTTAATATTACATTAGGATTGGAAAATCTGTTAGAGGGATTTTATGTATTTCTTTTCCACAAGTCATTATGTAATGTGTCTGTTGTTATATAGTGCTATTTATATCTTTCAATCCACACTAAATATATACATATATTCTTTCTTCCTTTCTTTCTTCCATTTTTCTGATCTGCTTCCATTGATGACTCTATACTTTTGACTCCAGATTGGCAATATGAGGGTAAGATGACAAAAATAAAAATGCCAGACAACCTCATGAACATTGCTTGTCTGTCTTTGTTTTATTCTCTTTAGAACATTATTAAAATTCTATTCACTCCCTTTAATTAGACCCTTTATCACAATTAAAGTCCAATTTTGTTTGTTTCTGTTGTGAAGCTTTAATTACAATTTATCCTTGTTAATCATTCCTTTATGTTATTTCTTTGGGTTAAATTACCATCCCATTATCTCTGTCCTGAAGGACTTCTGCTCTCCAGTGGTCTCTGCTGGTGTTTTCTCAGTAAGATTTGAGTAGTTTTGTGGTGTACAAAGTGATTGTGTTATGATGTTATAAGGAATCTATGTAGTTCTCATGAAAATTTTTTAAGCTAAAAAATTATTAAAAATAATGATGCATATTGATTTGATTGTAGGATTTTTCTTTTTAAATACCAATACATACCTCAATGAATTTCATACCAGGGTGAGTGCCCTATGGTTGTTCCTTCTTACCTTTGGTTGTTTTCTCTCTTTAGATTGCAAACTAGCTAGGGGAGGACCACCAGCCACCATAGTTGCTATCGATGAAGAGAGTCGGAACGGTGAGTGAGCTTCAAATTTTAAAAATGACTTCTCTGAGAGGGACTTTTCCTTTCAACCCTAGATTTGTTACATGTGGAAGTACTAAATGAAAGCTGCAGCCCAAATCTACAAACAGCACTCCCTTAATTTCTTCCCTGTATGGGTTTAAATTAGGCCATATGCTGGAAATGCTTTACTTGGATAAGATATGAGAAACTTCTGTATGACTAGAAAGGTTGTTCATTCTTGATCATAAAGGAGTATTTTACTCAGGGTCAGTCCAAGAGTGCATCCAGATAGGGCTGGGATTTTTCTTTGCCAATAGGTAGAGTTGACTATCATGCATACAAACACCTGGTCACCTAAGTAAGATACATTGTGTTCCTCCAAAAGAAGTGGACCACAAGGTAAGGCTTCCACCGCCACTTACACTGGCTGAAATCTGGTAAGGTTCAAGCTCCATAGCCCACTAGACATGGCGATTTATGAATGGTTAATGGGGAAAACTGAAGATTCTTGGGAATAGAGAACCTGACCAAAGGTTGTGAGAGCAGAGGAAGAAGCTTAAGTGTTGGTTCAGGTTGTCTGCCATAATGAACAACTAATACCGAATCCATATTACATTCCTCAGGAAGTACTTTTCCTTATCAAAACCAAAAATAAATGGAATTGGTGCTTTGTTCTACAATTCTCCCCGAGCCTCTTTTAACTTCAATGTGTAAGTGTTTACAGATTTTTCTCCTCTGTTAGGGCTGCAATAAAATGATATCTCTTGAGTCTTGGTTTCTATTTCAAACTACTCTAAGTGTGTGAGTGTGCTCTGAGGCTTGGTTTGTCTACTAATCCCATAATGGACCTTCAGTTGGGCTTGTTTTGGTTCATGCTTTCTGTCTGTTTGAAAAAGTCTGTCTTCAAGACTTATATATACATATATATATGGGACTTATTAGAGAATGATCTTTTTTTCCTGGAATTTAACCCACATATATTTTGAAGCCTTCTCTGACATATGTAATACCTTCATTGTGCTGTATTAGAAACATTCCTTTACCCCTTTGAAGAGTTGGCGTAATTTTTTTCTTCTTGCATATCCTTTGGAATCAGCTTAAAATGTCCATAGCATCGCTGGCCTCTGTTTAAACAAAATAAATTATCTATACTAAATTTTAGCAACATTTAAAAAAAATCCGAAAAACTTGGGTGTTCTCTTTATTTTTAAAAAAGCCAGTCTGTACTGAGCACAAAAGCATATAAAGTTGATGAGTTATTACAATGCTTTTGAATAAATTGGAAGTAAATCTTATGTGTGTCTACAGAAAATGAAAAAAATATGGAAAATTTTTTCACACATACAGAAAATTATGGTTTATCATTAACTATTTTTCAAATACAAATGTACAATATTTCAAAAACAAATCTACAAGGAAAACAATTTGCCTTTTTAACCAGAGACAAAAAGGAAAAAAAGTGATAGAAGGCTACTCTCTATTTTAGTTTCTTTAATGTTCACTGATTAACTTGAACATATAAGCTGAGTTGAACTAAAACAGTTTTATTAAATGATTTTGTTTTAACATGGAATTCTATACAGAGCTTATTTTGCCAAATATCCCCAGTAATGATGATATTTTACCTCTTTATTACGACTAGATCCCATTTTTCAAAGGACCAGGAGCTCTGCAGAGATATTGCCATAGAGTGCTGCATCGTACATGTGATAAACCTTCAATATTTGTGTTGTAGAAAAAGTGACAAGATACAGTGTAGTAACGTTGTGTTCTTTAATTGGCATATTTTGTAGAAACTGCCAACTCCTCAGAATCCTGCCAAAGTCATTTGAGTGTCATCACAGGGACTATAAATACTTGTCTAGAGACTAAATGTTTGCAATTTTATTTTACATTAAATTTCTAAAAATATTATGATCACGTGAACCTCTGCCAGAGATTATAATATAGTGTGCAATCATCCTTGTCCTGAAAGTCTGAAGGAAGCAATGCATTAAAATGTGCTTCATATTTTTCTTCAGGCAATCTAGGAAACTTCCAGTAAGACAGTTAATTCTGATCCTGCTCTTAAACTCTCTTAAATTCTCTTTTTCTGAATCTTTTAAGTGGTTGTAATAAAACATGTGGGTATTTGATTTTACCAGTGTAATACACATCATTTTTAAAGGTTCTGGGACTTCTTAAAAGAAAAGCAGGGGAGCACCTGGGTGGCTCAGTCAGTTAAGTGTCTGACTTTTGGTTTCAGCTCAGGTCATGATCTCAGAGTCATGAGATGGAGCCCCACATTGGGCTCTGCACTCGGCATGGAGTCTGCTTGAGATTCTCTCCATCACGCTCTCCGTCTGCCCCTCCCCACTGCTCGTGCTCTCTTTTTCAAATAAAATAAATAAGTAAAATCTTTAAAAAAAAAATAAGGCAGAGCAAATACTTTATTAAGCCAAAATAGTAAGTTTATTTTGTGTCAACTTACCTTTGGTTTACTTTATTGATGTCTACAGGTAAATAAGATCTATTGCTAAATACGTCCTCCACTAAAGTACAGCTTTTAGTAGCGCAGATTTAAAAATATATATATATATACTTAATTTTCTTATGTAAGTCATTGAGGTACACTTATACAACGTCCATTATTTGTCACATGCATCTGCATCATTCATAATTTTTAGACTCTGTGGGATGGGAATATTTCCTCTTTGTGAATATGTATGCTAAATTCATTTGCACAAATACATATGTTTGAAAGAATTAAAACTGTAATGGGAGAAGATCCATAAACTTCTTAGTAACTCTGGACTCTGTTAGATTATTCCCCTCTTTGATCATTATTCTCAACAGCATACTAATAATAGATTCTTTATCTCACCACAATCTGAAGCAGGAGTTTATTTTCATCAAAACTATAAGAAAACAAAGCTTAGGAGTTTTAAGGATGCAAAGTCAACACAAAAATAGACATACCCTGGCTCCTGACAACCATCAAAAAGCTCTCAAGCTGGTACATAGAGCATGTTTAGTATGCAGTCACATTTAGAGAGGAGAATGCATACAGAGAAAAGGACCTGGACATATTTTCTTGTTCAATAAAATGAGAATATCTAAAAATTCCTTCTGGAAAGCTTATGTCCACACAAAAGCCTACACATGGATGTTTATAGCAGCTTTATATCTAATTTCTAAAACTTGGAAATGACCTAGATGTACTTCAGTAAGTGAATGGACAAACTGTGGTATATCCAGATAAATTCAGTGTAAAAAACGAAGAGCTGTCAAACCATGAAAGACATGGAGGACTCCTTTTTTAAAAATTAATTAATTTATATTTTAATTGCAGTATAATTAACATACAATGTTACATTAGTTTCAGGTGGACAATATACTGATTTATCTATTCTATACATTACTCAGGGTTCATCAAAATAAGTGTACTCTTAATCCCCATCACCTATTTAACCTGTACCCACCCCCTGCCCCTGCCCTCTGCTAACCACCAGGGTGTTCTCTATAATTAAGAGTGGTTTCTTTGTCTCTTTTTTGTTTCCTAAATTCCACATGAATGAAATAATATGGTATTTGTCTTTCTCTGACTGATTTATTTCACCTAGCATTATACTCTCTAGATCCATCCATGTTATTGCAAATGGCAAGATTTCATTTTTTTATGGCTGAGTAATATCCCATTGTATATATATGACACATCTTCTTTATGCATTTATCTATCAATGCACAGGAGTTACTTCCATATTTTGGCTATGGTAAATAATGCTGCAATAAACATAGAGGTGCATTTTCTTTTTGATTAATGTTTTAGTATTCTTTGGACAGACAATAAGTAGTGAAATTACTGGATCATATGGTATATCTGTTTTTAACATTTTGAGGACTCTCCATATTTTCTACAGCAGCTGAGCCAGTTTGCATTCCCACCAACAGTGTATGAAGGTTCCTTTTTCTCCACATCCTAACACCTGTTGTTTCTTGTGTGTTTTGTTGTTGTTGTTGTTGTTGTTGTTTAGCCATTCTGACTGGATATAAGATGATATTTCATTGTGGTTTTGATTTGCATTTGTCTGATGATGAATGACGTTGAGCATCTTTTCATGTGTCTGTGAACCACCTGTATGTCTTCTTTGCGTAAATATCTGTTCGTGTCTTCTGCCCATTTTTTAATTGGATTTTTAAATATTTTGGATGCTAACTAACCCTTTATTGGATAAATCATTTTCACATATCATTTCCCATTCAGTAGGTTGTCTTTTTGTTTTGTTGTTTCCTTCTCTATGCAGAAGCTTTTCATTTTGATGTATTCCCAATACTTTATTTTTGCTTTTAGTTCCCTTGCCTTAGGAGACCTATGTTGCTACATCAGATGTCAGAGAAATTATTGCCTGTGTTCTCTCCTAGGATTTTTATGGTTTCAGGTCTCATATTTAGGTCTTTAATCCATTTTGATTTTATTTTTGGGTATGGTGTAAGAAAGTGGTCTAGTTTCATTTTTTTTTGCATGTCGCTGTTTAGTTTTCCCAACACCTTTTGCTGAAGAGACTTTTTCCCATTACATATCCTTGCCTCCTTGGTTGAAGATTAATTGACCATATAATAGTAGGTTTATTTCTGAGCTCTCTGTTCTATTGATCTATGTATGTATTTTTGTGCCTATACCAGACTGTTTTGATTACTATAACTTTGTAGTTTGTCTTGAAATCTGGGATTGTAATACCTCTAGTTTTGTTCTTTTTCAGGATTGTTTTGGCTGTTTGGGGTCTTTTGTGGTACCATAAAGATTTTAGAATTATTTGTTCTAGTTCTGTGAAAAATACTAGGTATTTTGATAGGGATTGCATTAAATCTATAGATTGCTTTGAGTAGTATAGACATTTTAACAACATTTGTTCTCCCAATCCATGAACATGGAATATCTTTCCATTTGTTTGTGTCATTTCCAATTTCTTTCATCAGTGTTTTACAGTTTTCAGAGTACAGGTCTTTCACCTCCTTGGATAAGTTTATTCCTAGGTATTTTATTATTTTTGATGCAATTGTAAATGGGATTGTTTTCTTAATTTACCTTTCTACTACTTCATTGTTAATGTGTAGAAATGTAATGGATTTCTCTATATTGATTTGGCATCCATGACCTTACTGAACTCATTTATCAGTTCTAGTTTTTTTGGTGGAGTCGTTACTATTTTCTATACATAGTGTCATGTCATCTGCAAATAGTGGAAGTTTTACTTCTTCCTCATCGATTGGGATGACTTTTATTTCTTTTAGTTGCCTGGTTGCTGTGGCTAGGATTTCTAACACTATGTTGAATAAAAGTGGTGAGAGTTGACATCCTTGTCTTGTTGCTGATCTTCCAGGGCAAGCTCTCATTTTTCACCACTGAGTATGACTTTACTGTGGGTTTTTTATATGGCCTTTATTATTTTAAGGTGCATTCCCTCTAAACCTACTTTGTTCCCTCTAAACTTGATGTTGAGTACAACATCATGAATAAATGCTGTATTTTGTCAAATGTTTTTTCTGCATCTATTGAAATGATCATACGGTTCTTATCCTTTTTCTGGTTGATAAGGTGTATCACACCGATTAATTTGCAAATATTGAACCACCCTTGCAACTGTGGAATAAATCCCACTTGATCATGGTGAAGTTTGTGGTTTTGTTTTGTTTTGTTTTATTACAATATATTAATTGTCAGATTTGGTTTGCTAATATATGTTGTGAGGGGTTTGCCTTTATGTTCACCAGAGGTATTGGCCAGTAATTCTCTCTCTCTCTATCTCTTTTTTTTTTGTAGTGTCTTTTTCTGGTTTTGGTATCAGGGTTATGCTGGCTTCATACAATGAATTTGGAAGCGTTCCTTCCTCTTCTAATTTTGGAATAGTTTGAGAACAGGTATTAACTCGTCTTTAAGTGTTTGGCAAGAATTCATCTGTGAAACCTTTTGTTCATGAGGGTTTTTGGATTACTACTTCAGTTCTCTCTCTCTCTATTTCTCCCCCTTTAATATGAATCTGGCTAAAGGTTAATCAATTTTGTTAATCTTTTCAAAGAACGAGTCCTGGTTTCATTGATCTGTTTTATTGGTTTTTTTTTTTGGTTTGTTAAGTTTCTATTTTGTTTATATTTTACTTTAATCTTTATTATTTCCTTCCTTCTACTGGTATTGGATTTTGTTTGTTTTTTTTTAAGCTCCTTTATGTGTAAGGTTAGGTTGTTTACTTGAGATTTATCTTGCTTTTTGAGGTAGGACTCTATTGTTATAAATTTCCCTCTTAGAACAGCTTTGCTGCATCCCAAAGATTTTCATTTTCCTTTGTCTCCATGTATTTTTTAATTTTCTCTTTGGTTTTTTAGTTGACTCATTCATTGTTAAGTAGCATACTATTTAATCTCCATGTATCTGTGTTCTTTCTAGATTTTTTTCTTGTAGTTGATTTCTAGTTTCATAGTGCTGTGGTCAGAAAAGATATATAATATGACTTCAGTCTTTTTTAATTTGTTGAGACTTGTTTGTGGCCTAACACATGATCTATTCTGGAGGATATTCCATGTACACTTGAAAAGAATGTGTATGCTGCTCTTTTAGGATGGAGTGTTCTGAATATATCTGTTAGATCTATCTGATCCAATGTATCATTCAAGGATGATACTTCCCTACTGTTATTGTACTACTATTGACTACTTCTTTTATGCTTGTTATTAGCAGCTTTATGTATGTGGGTGCTTTCTAGTTTGGTGCATAAATGTTTACAGTAGTTGTATCTTCTTGTTGGGTTGTTCCCTTTATGATTATATAGCGTCCTTCTTTGTCTCTTGTTAGAGTTTTTGTTTTAAAGTCTATTTTGTAGACGTAGAGGAATCTTAAATGCACATAAATAAGTGAAAGAATCCAATCTGAAAAATCTATGTATGTATGCTTCCAACTGGAAGGGTAAATTATGGAGACATTCTTGAAAAGGCAAAGTTACAGAGAAATTAAAAAGTTCAGTAGAGTCTGGGGGTGAGTGGGACAGAGATAAATCAGCAGATCACAGAGGAATTTTTGAGCATGAAAATACTCTGTAGGATATTTTAATGATGGATTTATGTCATCATACTTTTGTCCAAACCCATAGAATGCACAATACTAAGAGGGAACCCTAAGGTAAACTGTGGACTTTGGGTGATTATGATGTGTCAGTGTAGGCTTATCCTTAATTAAAAAAAAAAGTACCTTTCTGATAGTGGTGTTGATAATGGAAGATGTTATGCATGTGTGGGTATAGGGGAATCTCTGTCCCTATCATTTTTTGTTGTAAATCTAAGACTGCTCTAAAAAATAGTCTTTAAAAATCTTTCTGGAAATATATATTCTAGATTCAGTGGACTCCGAGCTCTTTATGGCATTGAGTCCTTACTGAAAGGAGGGAGGAGGAGTTACATGGGGACCATTGACAGTCTGCCCCCAAGTAGCAGCCACTGTACAGCAACAGTGGCATGGTTTCCAAATAGGTTTGAGAGCATCCAGTTCCGGCTAATACTCAGAAACTGGATAAGTGCATAAGCAGTGCTGAGGCAAGGGGACAATAAAATGATTTTAAGCCTGGGTTAGAACATAACACTGTGGTTGTACAAAAATGGAAAGATTCAGAGGCAAAAGGATATCGCTATCTAAGTGAGGGACTCAAGGCCCATCCTAAAGATCCTTTATAGATTTAAAGTCAAAAATACATTGTGGGCTGACAGCAAATTTGAGAAATGAACGATGATGCTGAGTGTCTCTAGAGTTTGAAAGTAGCTGCCAACAAAGGAGGCCACAGCTGACTCAATGAGGAAGTTTTCTTTTCGTTCTCAAGGAGCATTCCAAAGCCAAGGTATGAATGAGGTTGAGGATTAGAGATCCCTACATACTTCCTGGATGGTAGAGGAGGTTATAGACAGGAGTGATGACTTCAGTTGGTCTCTCCTTCTGAAGAATTGCTCTAGTCCAAGTGCACACTTAGGGGAGGGAAGGAAGGGATGTGGAGGTTGGTCCCTCACTTGAAACAGTTATGGTATGAGGGGTATTTAAGTTCCTCCAAAGGGCCCCACATGGAATTACACACACTCCTAGTAAAAGAGGACTTGCACTCATGTACAGAAAAAAATATTCAAATAAACAACATGTTTTAATGAAAATTCTCAAATTTTAAACAAAGTGTGATGTGATAAAAATCTTCGACATCCAACTGTTCAGAACCCATCATTTTTCCTATTTTTACTCATTCTTCTTCATTCTCTAAAGAGAAAAGAGTCTAAACTGACTGAAGGTTTTTACAATCAGAGTGGAGGAAGAGTAGACTCTATAGAATAGCACACAGGAGAAGATGAGAAGAACCACAGATGTGAGACTGCATGAGATATTCAGGAGAGGGGAAACTAAGAACCAAGATGGCAGGTGTCATGCAGCTGAGATGACTGTGTTCTTTTCAGGTAAAGTGAGAGACTCCCAAGAAGTCTTGGCTGCTGGGAATGCATAGCAGATACAAAATGTCTCAATAATTGTTGTCATAGACAGATTCCTTGACTCTTGTAAATATTTGAAGAAATGGTGTTAAAGATTGAAATTGTTATCTGGGCCTGTCATTGGGCCATGTTTCTTCCAATGTGTCAAAACTAGGACTCTGATTTAAGATGTCCCTAGATTTAATTCTCTGTCTCACTGTCCCTGTCTCTCTCTCAGTTCTAGAATAAATATTATCATTATTTCAAAAAAGAATATAAGTGAGTGTTGCCTACATAATATATATATTAAATAAAATTTGAATTACAAGATACCTTCTGAGATATTAAGCTTTTGAAAAGTTGTATAGAGTTTTAATCATGAAAAAAAGGGAGGAAGAATCTGGTGAGTATGTCTTATGAGAGGGTTTGAAATGTTTGTTTTAAACCACTACTTTCTGTAGGCACTTTAATTCCATCTCTTTTATGCATTGTCATCTCATTGCTAATGTAAACAGTATTTGCCTCTTTCTTTGATGTCTTCATCAATAAATCCCAGAATAATTCTATGTCTGAACTATGGAAAAATTAAAAGGCAAATTTAAAACAAACAAAAGAAAATATGGTTTTATGCAGATGACTATATACTGCACATTAGGAAACACAGCAACCTTAGCAATGAAAGAAACTCTGCAAAGATTAGGGTAAATTAATGGATGACTGAACAAGTTTATGAAATACTGATGTAAGACTAGTATTTTGTATGGAGTGTTGAAGGATTATCACTGATGACATCAAGCAATATGGGTGTTTTGGTTTTTCTGGATAAATAGGAAAAGTATTTTCTTTTTGTTCCATGATTTATAACATTCTAACTTGATTCTTAACTGCCAAAGAAATTACATATTTTCATGAGACATTAGTGGTCTTCTGGCCAGATTGCTGGTGGATATTGCATAGGACCAAAATCATGATTATAGATTTCCTTATTGTCTTCACTAAGTCATTCTGAGTTATTGCCAGTGAAAGTTGTACTCAGATATGAGGAAAGAGATTTTTTCCACAAATTATGAAGGAGTTAAGTGAAGTTATCCAAAATACATTTACCAACGTCAGACCCAAGTTGATGTAAAATATATATATATATATATATATATATATATATATATATATATCATGTCCAATTCTTCAAGTATTTTAATCCTCTTATTATTGTGCCTATAAGACAACAGTTACAAGAGGAAACAATTTGGCTCTGCTCATTACTGGTGAAGCTATATATGCAGTGATGCATCCTGCTTCTTTCCAGAGAGTCATTTTCTAAAAGGTCAGCAGCTGCAATCCTCCTGAATATATAACTGTTAAATGAGAAGTAAATAGAAAAGTTTCTAAGCATTAAGGAAATAGGTTGTTACTTATCTCCTCAAGTTATCTAGAATTTTATTGACATTGAATCATATAGTTCATTGATGATCTTTGTTGGTTTGTTTGTTGACTAGATAGCACCAAATATGCTGTGGGATTGCTGGAGTAATGGAAGGATCATAAGACAAGGGGCGGGAGAAATGTACAAGGCAGACACAAGTCAGAAAGGCCAGAAAGCCAGGGCACTTTATAGGAGGAAGACAACCCTGTGAATGTTAGTAGCCCCTCATTTACTGTTTAAATTTCAGAATGCTAATGTTATTAACAATGATGAAAAGTTTAGGCAGTGGAAAATAACCTCTGGTCTCTAAGGAAGTGAAAAGTACATTAAAAAAAATTCTAATTCTATTTCACCATATTGTTTAAATCCTTTATTTTAATCACATGTCTGATAAGAATAAGGCTGAATTATAGAGAATTAAAGTGTGTCACACACAGTCACATAAACACACAATCCCAGATGATGCTGTTCTCATGAGCCTTTTTTCTATAGAGAGTATCTAAGTCATAAGTCAGTAAGGCAAATGGCGGAAGCTGGTATTGATTTATTTGCGTAGACTCTTGGAACTCAAGCCATGAGCCATGGGCCATGGTGGGCAATAAAAATGAGCCTTTGTACTAGGAGGGAAAGTCTAATAGGTTCTATCCACTTGTAACCATGTAGAAAAGAAGGCCCCCCCATTTTTTTTTTTTTGGTCAGAACAATAGGAAATTCTGTATATTTAAGATGTCATTCTAATTTAAATTTTGATTCCTTTTATGAGCCAAGCAAAACACATCTGTGTGAGTCATGTGGCCTGCAGGCCACCAATATTTTGACTTCTAATTTAGGCAGCAAAGATGAGAGAATTGAGTTAGGATGATGTAAAAGACAGATTCTCCTACATGGGAGAAGCAGCATCCAGAGGGTGAGTCGGCTTTGAGTTTTCTCTGCATATCCCAGGCACTCTTCACACTTAGGTTGTGTAATTTTTGAGTTTAGTTGGGGAGTGAGTCCCTGATGGAAATTATTTAGGAACTCTGGGATGGAAGAAGCATCAAAATTTAATTCTGGGGGATATTCTCTGCCCAGAACCTTCTAAGAAATGTTGACATCTGTTCTTCCACATGTGAGCTCTCCTTGGGCTTAATTCCACCATTCCCCGCACCCCCCCACCAAAGACTTTTCTTCCCAAATTTCCCTGAGTCATGAATGGTTCTTTGATTTCTTCTGTTCCTTATGATCAAATATTGGCCACTAGATTATTGATGATTTTTACTGAGACATGGAAATGTGAAGTGGGTCAGTACTCTCACTTCTGAATAGAGAGGAGTAATAAACATTGTACACGTTATGAAACAGTAACCTGGATGGTACGAAACATCTCTTAGACTTAACTCCTCTAGAAGTTTTCAAAACAAATGTTCAAATGCCCTATATTTCTGACTGGAATTGTTAATGTAATTCAATTAAATATGCTTGCAAGTGTGCCATGCGTGTTAATGAATATGAAAGTACCTGGTATCTCTTTATCTACAGCTATTTCACAAGACTGTGAAGGATGCACTAAAGTTAGCATTTATTTTATATCTGTATCAGAGGATGCAGTTTTAGCAAATAGTTCATACATATTCCTTAGAACAAATAAAAAAGGAATCTCTTAATTGTACTCAATCATAAAAGATGTGGGGAATTGTCACAACTAGGCATCTTTACAGTAGATTCAGCTTGGTTAAAATCCAAATGAGTTTATTAAATAGAATGTGTAGATATGCTAATACAGTAAAGGTGCTTTCTTTTTGATCTACTTGAAGTACTTGCCACTGGTGACCAGAAGGAAGTTTTTTGGTTTGGTTTGGTTTGGTATCAGTTCTTATTTTTTCTTTCTAGTTTCCATGTTTTGCCAGACAGTAATTCTTAGCTCTTAAGTCTCAAGTTCCAGCTGCTTAGCACTGAATGCTCCTTCTTAACTCAGGACAACCTGGAAACAAGGCTCTTCCCATGACAAGAGCATCAGACAATCTTCTTCTCCCTGCTCTTGTTTTGGCCAGTGTTTTTCTTCTTGTTTGCTTTTGAAAATTTACAAATCTACAAAACAGTTATTTGGATTTTTGCATGTGTGTGTGTGTGTGTAGTTAAGGGGGTTGCTTCTTAAAATGCTTTTGAGTAGGAAAGGAATGGCTACCCAGTCAAGGTGTGCAAGGTGAATTATCTTCCAAAATTTCTCTACAGGGTTCATTTACTACCCTTCAAAGTGTTTATTTAGAGATGTGAAAGCTCTTCTTGGCAACAGACGAAAGGTTACAAATGAATTCAAAACAGATTAAAAACAAAATGAGTAATTTAGTTGCTACCCTTGAGACTTTTGTCTGAAATCTTAGAAACAGTCAATTTCAGATTTCTTTGTAGAGAATAAGCTGTAAGCAACACCATTACAAGCAAAGTTGTTCTTTTATTTTTTGTGTTTCTAATGACCAATCAATACCTCCCCTAGGTTTCCATGCTGTGACAGGTAGCAATTATGAAAACGTATGTTTTATTTCTATTATTTGAATATTCTTTTGACACCTTGAGTTTTGCTATCTCTAAAATGATGCCCCATGATGAACAGGCTCTTGTCACTTAATACCATTTTTTTTTTTCACATCTGTTATGAGTCCCTGAAGAGAAATAATTATTTCAGCTCAATTTCAGTCTGTTTCAAAATACCACCCAAGCCCTACAAAATATTGTGTTTCTCCATCCTTTTCAGTCTTTACCTAATGCTACTCCTTGCTTCTTTTTTTTTTTTTTCAGTTGAGGCAAAACAATTAAAATGATATCTGACTTTGAGAAAACTAAGTACCAGCAATTCGGAATTGAATAAAGAGATCATTTTTATCTTCCCACATAATCCCAATTTAGCTGCCCACAGGATGTATTTCTAGATTAGAAATCCCTATTCTGTATATAGAAACATCTTTATCATTATAAATGAATGAAATATTGATAGGAAACTGTAAACAGTCTTATAACTATTTTTCTGTTTTGTCTTTTTTAGAAACCTTCAGATAACATCTTTTGGGCATCAGTTTTATAAAAGTGTGGGGCTTAAATTAATATTTTTGAGATGTTAGGTCATATTTTAAGGACTAATATGAATTTAGCATTCTTTCCCATAGTATGTCTGTCTTTAAATTAAATTTTAGTTTTTAAATTACTGACTATTAGTTCAAAGTAAGGCTCGAGGAAGATGAACTTTCTGATTTCTGTGATCCAGTCATTCAGGAATGGTACAAATACCCCTGGTATATGTGAGAAAAACTTCTTCTGTGAGTTTTAATACATGCATAAGGCATTTAGCTGTATTTATATTAACCCAGTGGTTGAGAAACAAGGAGAATCCTCTGTAAATATACAGAATTCAGCGAGACTGTAAATATAAATCCATGCACTGAGGGAATTATGGGATGGAAGGCGAACATGTAAGCCTGTGGCTAATATTTTTCTGCCAACGACTAATGGGTACCTTTTATCTCAAAGGGGGGCATATTAGGATCATTTTTAGTAGATTGCAAGTTTCATGAGAACAAAGAGTGTATCTGCTTTGATTCTTTGCTATGATGCCAGAATGTAGTGAAATGCCTGCAGGCACTGAAAAAAAAATCTATTTTTTGACTGAGTGAATCATTAGCAGGAATCCCACAAATACCAGCTAACATCAGAGTTAAATTGCACTTACCTGTCTATTTAGGAGAGTTGAGAGCATTATTATCAATAAGATTTTTCAAAATAATCCACCACAAATTACAATTCACTGTGTACATAGAAGAATGGATATTGTGTCTGTATTATAAGAGAAAAGAAAGAAACTTTATAGAACAGACTAGAACAGCTTGTTCTGAAAAGTCTAGTACTCCAAATTTGCCATCACTAGACTCAATAGAAATCTAGATCTCAATAAAAAATTCTTAATATGTATTGTTTAGATCTGTTGCCATGTTTCCTGGGGTCTACCCCTAATTGTAGGCCATAATTCTCTAATTATACGAAAAAGAAAAAAAAAAAAGCTAGCCATTATGCAAAACTTAGCCTATTTAAGACATTATAAAGTTCTAGCCCAAACTTTTGTTTTCTGTTTATTTCCAATTGGATTTTAATATCAAAACTACATGAGATATTTACAGTGTTTAAGTAACTGGAGTTGTTGGTATGATAAATAAGGGAGAGGGAAGTTATAAATGCTCATTTTATGCTTAAAATGTCATCTGAACACTACTATAGTTTATATACAACTAATGTTTTTATTTTTAATCATTAAATCCTTATTTACATTGAAAAAAATGTTCTTTTTTTTTGTCTGCATGACCATGTCTACAATGATGAGACACATTTCTTTTGTGTTTAGGAAATAGTTGTGATACTATTTACAAATAAAAGAACGTATTATGTATCAAATGAGGACCCTCACCCCCCAGTGCAGGCAGTGAGGTACAGACAACCCCCCACACACATGGCTGTTGAACCAGTGGAGTCAGAAACCACCACCAAGCCCTCTCCCTGTTGTCAGGAAAAAACTGGGTGAGTTCAGTCCTGGGCTGGTAGTCATGCACAAGAGAGATTCTACAGAAGTGCAGCCTTCCCAGAGGGAGACTCCAGCACAGCAATGGAGAAAAAAGAAAGGAAGGAAGGAAGAGAAAACTTTGCTCATAGCAGTGGAGGCAGCAAGAGAAACATTCCCGGATCCCCCTCCTCCAAGGAGACACTGAAAGAGGCTGGTTTGTCGGTGGAGGTGATCTCTCCCACAGAGGGAAAGGGCATGCTCCAGCTGGGGTGGGCTGGGGGTGGGGGATGGCTGGAGAAGCCCACCCCTCCCCTCCAGCTCCTGGAGCTCTGCCACTGGGGGAGGGCGGATACTGAGAAAGAGGCAGAGAAGAATTTCAGATGGTGTCAAAGGGATTGTGTTCTGCAGGAAGTCCACCCACAAGCCTCTGGGAGTTCCAGCCCCAGATTTCTTTCTACTGGGTCTGCAGGAACTCCAAAACACCTGTGCTAAACCCACACCTCCCCACTCTGTGGCTGGCTGCTTGTATGTGCTCCCAGGTGCACTCACAAAAATGAGCCCCAGTAAACAAGGAGCATGAAAGGCCATGGTTGGTGGGCAAGGGACAAACTACAAACTTGAGCTATAGCTCCACCTTCTGGATTCCAAAGAGAGGTTTATAATAGCCAGCTGGGTGAATTGGAAGAACCAAAGACATAAAACCTTAAACATCTGCCCACAAGAGGGAATAAGAAGAGTAGAAAAGATATACTTCTGCAAAGACAGAAAACAGAAGGAAACAAATCTCACATAATGACACCACCATAGTATGTAATGTTGTGTCTGCTGAAAGCAATGGGCAAAGAGTTAAAGAGTTACCAGCTACTTCAAATATGAAAGCAGACATGCATCACTACAAGCGACATGAAAAATCAAGGTAATATGGCATCATGGAAAGAAAAATAATAATTTTCCAGCCACCAAGCTCAAAGGCACAGAATATAGCAATCTAATGGATAAAGAATTTAAAGTAGCAATTTTGAAGAAACTCAGTGAGTTACAAGAAAAATCAGAAAGTGGCAATTTTGAAGAAACTCTGTGAGTTACAAGAAAAATCAGAATGACAATACAATGAAATCAGCAATAAAATATGTGGATAAAATGAGTTCTTTACCAAAAAAAGTTGAGATTATAAAAAAGAGAAAGACAACAACCAAACAGAAATCCTGAACTGAAGAATTTGGTGAATGAGATGAAGAATGAAACAGAGAACATCAGTATCTGGGTGGACCAGAAGGAAGAAAAAGTGACTTAAGGATAGGAAGTTTGAAATAGCAATTAAGAAAAAAAGTAAATAAGATTTTTAAAAAGCAAAGACAGCCTATAAGAATCACCAAAATCCAAAGAATGACAAATATTAGAATAATCAGGACTCTAGAAGGAGTAGAGAGGGAGAAATAGATAATAGATAAATAAATAGACTCAGCCCTCTATTTAAGGGTCTATTTAAAGAAAGTCTATTTAAAGAATAATAGTCTCACAAAAATGAGCCCCAGTAAACAAGGAGCATGAAAAGAAAACAGGCCCCAGGCCATGGTTGGCAGGCAAGAGACAAACTACTTGAGTCTATTTAAAGAAAAAATAACTAAAAAAAAAAAAAAAAAAGAAAGAAAGAAAAAATAAAGAAATGATACCTGAGAATTTCCCAAACCTGGGGAATGATTTGGACATACAAGTCCACGAAGCTGCTAGAACACCTATTATCTCAATGCACAAAAAGACCTTCTCCAAAACACATTATAATGAAATTGTCAAAACACAATGATGAAGAAAAATCTTAAAGGCAGCCAGGGAAAAAGGGAGTAGGACCTACAGAGGAACTCTTTTATGCTATCAGCAGATTTCCCAGCAGAATCTACAGACCAGGAAAGAGTGGAATGGCACAAAGTGTTGAAAAAAAAAATTACTAATCAATGTATTTTATGTGGCATAGTTGTCCTTCAGATATGAAGGAGAAATAACGACTTCCCCAAACAAACAAAAGCCGAGGGAGTTCACCACCACTAGACTAGCCTTGCAAGAAATGCTGAAAGGATTCTTCAGTGAAATCTTTTCAAATGAAAAGATACTAATTAGTGATGTGAAAACATTTGAAAGTACAAATGCAGAGATAAAAATGAAAAATATACAGTGAGACCTAGAAGAACTGTATATTAGGACAGTGCATTAACCACTCGACTATAGTATAAAGGCTAAAGGAAAAGTAGTAAAAATAATTAGATAGTATAAATTTTGAAAAAAAAAATACTCAGCATAAAAAGAGTAAGTTGTGATGTCAGTAATATAACAGGGAGGAGTAAAAGGCTGGATCCTTTATAGGTGATCAAAGATAAGGTGCTGTCAACCTAAAGTGGACTGTATTATCTGCAATATATTTTATGTAAATCCCATTGTAACTACAAAGCAAAAACCTGTAGTAGATCCACAAGAGACAAGGAAGGAAACAGAGCACACTACAACAGAAAATAACCAATCTGCAAACACAGGCAAAAAGAAACATTGGAAATACAAAACATCCATAAAACAATAAGATGTCATTAGTTAGTCCTTGCATATCAATAATTACTAAATGAAATTGATTGAATTTGCCAATCAAAGGCACAGATAAATTACAAGATCCAACTCTATGCTGCCTACAATAGACCCATTTCAGATTTAAGATCACACATTGACTCAAAGTGAAAGGATGGAAAAAGATATTCCCTACAAGTAGAAGCCAAAAGAAAGCAAGGTAGCTAATACTTATATTGGACAACATTTAGACTTTAAGCCAAAGACGTTAACAAGAGTCAAGGAAGGTCATTATATAATGATAAGAGGATCAATCCATTTAGAAGATATAACAGTCATAAATAACATATGCACCCACCAGTGGAGCACCTAAATATATTAAGCAAATACTACCAAATATGAAGAGAAAAATAGACAAAAATACAATAACAGGGGATTTCAGTACCCCACTTTCATCAATGCATAGACCAAAAAAAAAAAAAATGCATAGACCACATAAAAAATCAACAAGGAAACAATGGACTTGACCCATACATTAGACCACATGGACCAAACAGAGATCTTTAGAACATTCCTTCCATCAGCAGCAGAATACACATTCTTGTCAATTGCATATAGAACATTCTCAAGGAAAGATCAGATGACAGCATACAAAAATGTCTCTGCGAATTTAAGAAGATTGAAATCATAGCAAGCATCTTTTCCTACCACAGCAGTATGAAAATAAAAAACCACATAAGGAAAGCTTGAAAACATGTACACACATATGGAGACTAAACAACACACTCCTAGACAACCAAGAGGTCAAATAAGAAATCAAAAAGGAAATCAAAGAATACCTCAAAAAAAAAAAAAAAGGGAAAGAAAAGAAAAAGGGAATACAGTGTGTCTAAACCTATGGGACACCACAAAAGCAGTTCTGAGAGGGAACTTTATAGTGAAAAATACATATAGAAATCAGAAAGATCACACACACACACACACAAAAACTAACTCTATACCTTAAGAAACTAGAAAAAGAAGAACAAATTAAGCCCAAAGTTAGAAGAAGGAAGGAAATAAAGAACAGAGGGGAAATAAATAATATAGAAAAAAATCACCACCCCTAATAGTGGTTTTTCAAAAAGATAAACAAAATTGGCAAATTTTTAATGAGACTAAGGAAAAAAGAGAGACGATGCAAATAAAATTAGAGATGCAAGAGGACATATTACAACTGGCACCACAGAAATACAAAGAATCATAAGGGAATATTATCAACAATTATACACCAATAAATAGATAACCTAGAAGAAATGGATAATTTTCTAGAATCAGACATTCTCCCAACAGAATCAAGAAGAAAGTCTGAACAGAGCAATTACAAGTAAGGAGATTGAATTAGTAATCAAAAACTTTCCAGCACAGAAACCCCTAGGAGCAGATAGTATCACTGGAGACTTCTACCAAACATTTAAAGAAGAATTAACACCAATCCTTCTCAAACTTCTAAAATATTAAAGAGGAGGGACACTTGCAAACTCATTCTATGAGATCAGCATGACCCTAATAACAAAGCCAGATAATGGCACTACAAGACAAGAAAACTATAGAACAATATCCCTGATGAATATAGATGTAAAAATTGTCAACAAAATATTAACAAACTGAATTCAAGAACTCTTGAAAGGATTATATACCATGGCCAAGTGGGATTTGTTCCTGCAATGCAAGGATGGTTCAACATAGGCAAATCAATAAATGTGATAGAACACATTAATAGAATGAAAGATAAACCTCATATGGTCATCTCAATAGATGCAGAAAAGGTGTTTGACAAAATACAACATCTTTTCATGATAAAGACTCTCAACAATTAGGTACAGAAGGAATGTACCTCAACATAATAATGTCCATATACAACAAACCCACTGTTAATATTATACTTAATGGAGAAAAATTGAAAGCTTTCCTCTAAGATCAGGAATAAGACAAGGTGCCCATTCTCACCACTATTATTCAAAATAGTACTGGAAGTGTCCTAGCTAGAGCAATCAGGCAAAACACAACAGAACAAAATAAAATAAAAGGCATCCAAATCAGAAAAGAAACAAAATTGTCATTATTTGTCAAGGATACAATTTTATATGTTCAAAATCCCAAAGACTCTATTTTTAAAAAATTGAAAGCATTAGATCTAATCAATGAATTCAGTAAAGTTGCAGGATATAAAATAAATACACAGATTTCATTTGTATTTCTGTACACCAACGAGAAACCTTAAAAGGAAGTAAAGAAAACTGTCCCATTCATAATATCATCAAAAATAGTAGTAACATACCTAGAAATAAATGTAACCAAGGAAGTGAGGAATCTGCACAATGCTAACCACAAGTCTGTGCTAAAAGAATTCAAAGAAGGCACAAACAAATGGAAGGGTGTCTTGTGTTCATGGATTAGAAGAATTAGTATTGTTAAAATGTCTGTGCCACCCAAAGCCACTTATAGATTCAGTGCAATCCCTGCCCAAATTTCACTGACATTTTTCACAGAAATGGAAAAACAATCCTAAAACCTGTATGGAGCCACAAAAGACCCCTAATAGTCAAAGAACATAAGAAGGAAGAACAAAACCAGAGGTATCACACTTCCTGATCTCAAACCACACTACAAAGCTATAGTAATTAGCAATATGGTATCAGTACAAAGATAGACACATAGGTCAGTGGAACAGAATCAAGAGCCCAGAATTAAACCCTCAAATATATGGTCAACTGATAAGGGAGCCAAAAACATCCAATTGTGAAAGGATAGTCTTAACACAAGTGGTGTGGGGAAACTGGACAGCTACATGTAGAAAAATGGAATTAGACCCCTGTTTTAAACTGCTCACAAAAATTAACTCGAAATTAATCAAACACAAATATAAGACCTGAAGCCATATAACTCCCCGGAGAAAACATAGGGAAGATGCTCTTCCAACGCAATGCACCATTGGTCTTGACAATGTTTTTTTGTTGCCTTGGTTTATTTTTGGATATGATATCAAAGGCACAAACAACAAAAGGAAAAAAAAAAACCAAAACAGTGGGACTACATCAACCTTAAAAGCTTCTGCACAAAAGAAATAGTCAACATAATGAATGAATAGGTAATCTACCCAATGGGAGAAAGTATTTGCAAACCATGTCTTAGATAAGGGATTAATATCTAAAATTTATAAAGAACTCATACAACTCCATAACAAAAAAACAAAGAATCTGATTTAAAAATGGGTGGAAGACCTGAATAGACATTTTTCCAAAGAAGACCTAAAAATGGCCAACAGCCACATGAAAAGATGCTCAAGATCACTCATCATCAGGGAAATACAAATCAAAACTACAATGAGCTATCACCGCACATCTGTCAGGCTGGCAAGTATCAAGGAGAGACAGGTGTTGGCGACGATGTGGGAAAGGGAAACTCTGTGCCCTTTTGGTGGGATTATGTAGTACTTCAGCTACTGTGGAAAACAATATGGATGTTCTCAAAAAATTGAAAATAGAACTATCATATATACTACCCAGCAATCTTTCTTCCATGTATATAACCAAAGGAAATGTGAAGAGATTATTGAACATATATGCAGTTTCATGTTTATTGCTGTACTATTCATGATAGCCAAGAGATGGAAATAATCTAAGTGTCTGTCACCAGATGAATGGATAAAGATGTGGTATGTTGAATTGAATTGAATTGAATTGAATTCATTATGAATTGAATACTACTGAATTGAATACTATTCAGCCATGAGGAAAAAAAAAAAAAGGAAATCCTGCCATCTGCAATAACATGGCTGGACCTTGAGGATAATATGCTAAGGGTGATAAGTCAGAGAAAAACAAACACTATATGGCTTCACTTATATGGGGAATCTTAAAAAAAAAAAAAATGAACAGACACTTTTTTACCTGGCAGTTACCAGGGGCTGAGGGTGTGGTCATGGGAGAGATGTTGTTTAAGGGTACATACTTGCAACTTACAGATAAATAAGTCCTGAGGATCTAATACACGACATAACTGTATTAGGAACATTATTACATTTGTGAAGAGACTAGATCTTCACTGTACCTGCCACTGGAAGAAAAAAAAAAAATCTTTAACTCAAATACAGTAGGGTTTTTTAATTCTAGGTGTTCCATTTCCTAGTTGCATGGTTTGGGGAAAATTCCTTAATCTTTCTGCTAATTTTCCCAGTTCTATAATTGGACGTGTAATATTTATTGTGGAGAATTGTAATGAGCATGAGATGAACTGAGGCTCCCGGGAGACAGTAGGTGCTCCGTGAATGGAAACTGTTGTGATCAGCATTACTGCCTCCAGTACTAAGACCACCAGTATCATCTAGACACAATGTTTGTGTCATAAGTATCCTAAAATTTGGCATGACTACCTCAGTTTTCCTACAAGGAACCAGAGGCCCACAGAGAGGAAGGGACTTTTGCAGGTCAGGATGATAATTAGTTGCTACCGCGGGTGGTTCATGTGGTGTTTAAACCCCAGACTCTAGGGGCACATTGTCACATTCCAATATTGGCTCTTTCTCTAGCTTACCTTCTTGGGGAGCTTTCTTACATTGTGCCTCAACATCCTGATCTGTAAAATGGGAACAATCTTATACCCACCTTAAGGAGCTGATGTGAGGGATCATATGAGCAAAATGCATGCAAATTTATTATATAATTTGTAAAACAGAAGGAACACCTAATAAATATAGTCATCAGTATGGTCACTTCTCATTTCTCCATTCCATGCACCTTTGTCAAAGCAATGCTCATAAAATAAAATTCTATTAAGAAACAGTGTAAAAGTGGGGCATCTGTGTAGTTCAGTCAGTTAAGCATCCCAATCTTGATTTTGGCTCAGGTCATGAACTCAGGGTCCTGAGATTGAGCCCCATGGCGGGCTCCTCTCCTTAAGATTCTCTCTTTCACTCTCCCTCTGCCCCTCCCCCAGCTCACATGTGCTCTCTCCTTCTCTCTCTCAAAAACAAAAAACAAAAAACAAAAACAAAACAAAAAACTTTAAGAAAAAATGTAAAAGAATTAAATGCATATAAGATATACATATATCTGTTACGTATGTATATACACACATATTTAGAATATATTTAGATATATCTATGTCTACATGTCTGTATTTTCTTTATTTCTATATCTATATTATATATAAATGGTATATATGATACTCTATGCAGAATTATATTCTATATTATATATAGATACAAATATTATATATGTATATATATATGTATATATATATAGATACATATATACATATATATATATATATATATATATATATATATATACACGATACTCTATGCAGAAAGAATGTCATTTTACTGTTCTTACTTAAATGGAAGTCTACAAAATGAAAAAGCAAGAGACTTACCTCAAGAACACACTGGGATGCCCAAACAATGTGAGATTATTAAAGTACTTTGCAAGTGTAAAATGCAAAATAAATGCTTCCAATAATACTCTGAAGTATTCTTGTAAGGAACAACTTATTTTTCTTTATATATGCATGAGGAAAAGCAATGGTTTATTAGCCATGTAATTATTAAAGGAACCCTAAAGGCATCTATTAGAATTATGGCCTTGTTAAGAAAATGTCTATGGGTGTTTGGAAATAACCATTGCTTTGCTCTCTCTATTTTTTTTTTAAGATTAGTTATTAAAAAAACATGTTTTGGACTTTAAAATCTGTCTACTGATTTTATGTCTACATATATATTTGTTTCCAAATGTTGTGATATCCTGGCACCTATACACAGTCATTAGAATAAAAACAGGAACTTCTATGTGCTTGTTTATGCATTTAAAAAAAAAATCCCCCTACCCTTGAAAAATATTGCTGCAGGATATTGATGAGTTAATAATTGGTTATATATTTTACATTCACTTTACTCACACACAAATTTTTTTCTAGTCCAGTTTTTGCAAGCAATTCAATATCAACTCACATTTTAGTCAATTGAAAAATATCTCAGGTGTCTCTCCTTTATTATTCTGCTAGACTCAAAAGTATTAAGCTTCAATCTGTGAACTTTAGGGCAGATATATGGCCATTTATACAGGGTTCCAGCTATATGTTAAAAATTACTAGCTATAAGGTCAAAGATTCCACATATTTTGGGATACATTATTACAATTTTTAAAAAACCCAACATCAGTACTTCCTCACATAAATTTCCATGTAATGTAGAAATATTTCAATTTCCATTTAATGTCTCGAAACACAGCTCATCTCAAAATTTCGAACTTGAGATACCCAATGTAATTAGTCCCTTTGAATTACCCACCAAAACACTACTTTATAGAAATTGTTTTAAGCCATTTTGCATATTCCAATATATTTTATTTGGATTGAAGGAAAAAAAAAATCAGTGTGTTATATCCCACCCTTCTCCCAAATCTCCAAGTGGCTCAGATACAAGTCTTTCCTGCAAACATCTTAGGTTTAGTAAATCTGATTTCTTGAATATTTAAAAGAGCTGACTTGACCCGTGAGCTGTGCATTTGACATAGCAAATACTATGACGGACAGTGCAAGATGAAAAACATCTAATGATATGAGCTATACATTGGTACTTAGCATCTGCAAAATTCTTCCAAACAGTAGTCCAAATATGCTTTCAAACTAATTGCTATTATCACAAAGCAATGATCATGTTCAATCATATTACTACTGTAGGAGAAGGAAGAATTCCCATATTGCTGAGAATCCTATTGTAGTTGCAGCTTAGTTAGGTCAACTTTCACCATTTAATTTTATGCCTCCTTAAAAATAATTTCATCCCATGAAATGATATTCTGCTCTTAGGATGTGTAAAAACTTTCATATTATTTGAAGTCTATTTGTATGGTCGAACTAGATAGGAGTTGGAAGGGGGGATGTATAGGCATGTGATGTAAATCTGTCTGGGTAGTATGTAAAGATTTGCCTGTCATACACGGGGTGGGGGGATGGGTTTTGTACTTAGGACCCAGGGAAATACCCCTTCCTCCCTTTCACTTTTTGCACAGTTATTGACTATCAGTATTCTGCAGCAATACTTTTCAAGGGTAGAATATTTTTTTTTATAAAATGAATAAACAGATATATAGAAGTTCCTGTTTTTATTCTATTGACTGTGTATAGGTGCCAAGATATCACAACATTTGGAAACAATTACATACGTAGACATAAATTCAGTAGACAGATTTTTAAAGTCCCAAAGGTGTTTTTTTAATTAACTGATCTTAAAAATATAGAGAGAACAGATCGGGGGGGCGGAGCAAGATGGCGGAGGAGTAGGAGACCTGGATATCGTCTGGTCTCAGGAATTCAGCTGGATAGGGATCAAACCATTCTGAACACCTACAAACTCAACAGGAGATCGAAGAAAAGAAGAGCAACAACTCTCTGAACAGAAAAGCGACCACTTTCTGGAAGGTAGGACGTGCGGAGAACTGAATCCGAGGCTGGATTCGGGAGGATAGACAGTGGGGGAGGGGCCTCCATCGGCCGCTTCTGGCAAGTGATAGAGCCATGGAGCACAAAATCGGAACTTTTAGAAGTCGGCTTCGCTGAGGGACGTCACTCCGGTGGCTAAGCGGGGGGTGGAACCCTCGTGGGACAGTGTGGTCTCAGGACCCTCAGGGTCACAGAAAGACAGTATGGAGGTTCCTCAAAAAGTTGAAAATAGAGCTACCATATGATCCAGCAACTGCACTACTGGGTATTTACCCCAAAGATACAAAAGTAGGGATCCCAAAGGGTACGTGCACCCCGATGTTTATAGCAGCAATGTCCACAATAGCCAAAGTGTGGAAAGAGCCAAGATGTCCATCGACAGATGACTGGTTAAAGAAGATGTGGTATATATATACAATGGAATATTATGCAGCCATCCAAAGGAATGAGATCTTGCCATTTGCGACGATGTGAATGGAACTGGAGGGTATTATGCTGAGCGAAATAAGTCAATCAGAGAAAGACATGTATCATATGACCTCACTCATATGAGGAATTCTTTTTTTTTTTTTTTAAAGATGGAAGAAACTTTTTTTTTTTTAAGATTTATTTATTTATTTGAGAGAGCGAGAATGAGAGAGAGAGTACATGAGAGGGGGGAGGGCCAGAGGGAGAAGCAGGCTCCTTGCTGAGCAGGGAGCCCAATGTTGGACTCGATCCCGGGACTCCAGGATCATGACCTGAGCCGAAGGCAGTCGCTTAACCAACTGAGCCACCCAGGCGCCCTCATATGAGGAATTCTTAATCTCAGGAAACAAACTGAGGGTTGCTGGAGTGGGGGGTGGGGTGGGAGGGATGGGCTGACTGGGTGATAGACACTGGGGAGGGTATGTGCTCTGGTAAGCGCTGTGAATTGTGCAAGACTGTTGAATCTCAGATCTGTACCTATGAAACAAATAATGCAATATATGTTAAGAAAAAAAAAATGAGAAGAAGATAGCAGGAGGGGAAGAATGAAGGGGGAAAATCGGAGGGGTAGTCGAACCATGAGAGACGATGGACTCTGAAAAACAAACTGAGGGTTCTAGAGGGGAGGGGGGGAGGATGGGTTAGCCTGATGATGGGTATTAAAGAGGGCACGTTCTGCATGGAGCACTGGGTGTTATGCACAAACAATGAATCATGGAACACTACATCAAAAACTAATGATGTAGGGCGCCTGGGTGGCTCAGTTGGTTAAGCGACTGCCTTCGGCTCAGGTCATGATCCTGGAGTCCCGGGATTGAGTCCCGCATTGGGCTCCCTGCTCAGTGGGGAGTCTGCTTCTCCCTCTGACCCTCCCCCCTCTCATGTGCTCTCTCTCATTCTCTCTCTCTCTCAAATAAATAAATAAAATCTTTAAAAAAAAAAAAACTAATGATGTAATATACGGGGATTAACATAATAATAAAAAAATTAAAAAAATATAGAGAGAACAAAGAGCAATGGTTATATATATATATATATATATATGAGGAACTGAAATATATGTATATGGGAACCTTGGAATATATAGTTTCTTGATATAAGCTTGGATAAGGGAAAGAGATAAGAAGGAATTTTTTTTTTTTAGAACAACCCCTTTCAGAATGTTGCTACATCTCAATCTAAAGGTTCTCGGTTATCACTTACAACCCCATGGGTTTAAGACAATGGCTAAAAGGGGTGGTAGCGATTTAGGAAAAGAGGAAGGGATAGAAATAGGTCTTTTTGCTCTAAAGGCATCTTCATTCCCATGATCCCACAACTCACCAAGCAGCCTTCTCTGTCTCTTTCATCTTAATTAACAGCTTAGCTCCCCTATTTGAAGTGTCTACACTGTAAGTAGCAATCTGTTCATGTTATAAATCAGTTTATTGTAAGTTATTTTCTCCAGCCTGATTTACTTATTGATGGTGAGGTTCTTGACTTAATGTTCTTCTAGAGAAAACAACAACAACAACAACAACAAAAACCTGGATTGCAAAGAGATAATAGTAACTCTGCCTTTCTAACCATGAAGCCCTCCCTACTCCCTGCAGACTAAAACTTGGATTAGGAGAACCTTATGTAGGGATTGATACATGTAATGGGGATATACACATAGAATCAAACTTGCCCTTGACTCTTTGGGTCAGCATAAGAAATGCTGAGGTTTAGTAACCATGTATTACTCATTTAACATGTACCAAGCACTGTGCTAACAGCTGGGGCAAGAAAAGGTGGTTATGACATCCTATCACCCCTTCAAGAGCCTAGACTTTAGTTGTGAAAGTAACAGTAAAAAGACAATATTAGGGTAAGTATCTACAAGGCACAGAATTAATACGGAGGGGAAATTGACTAACCATCTGCTAGAGAGAAGGGCTATAGGTATGCTCAGTGAGGAGACTACTAGCAATACCTGAGCAGGTTTGGGGAGAATTTATAGCATTTTTTTCTGAGACAAAAATATTTAGAGGGAAGG
The DNA here is from genome assembly GCF_002201575.2 of Neomonachus schauinslandi. Lineage (NCBI taxonomy): Eukaryota > Metazoa > Chordata > Mammalia > Carnivora > Phocidae > Neomonachus > Neomonachus schauinslandi. The sequence continues at coordinate 71,832,013 of NC_058408.1, forward strand.
GAAGGTGTTGTAGACAAATCCTCATGAAATAGTATGGTTTTAGAGAAACTTCTAGTTTTGCACGTTATACGGTATTTTATCTCACTTCCTGTGGCACATGCTAAAAATTCAATTGCTGGGTCCCATCTCAGAACTACAGAATTTGAATCTTTGAATGTGAGATCGGAAGATGTGCATTTGCACAAGCTTTCTGAATGGTAGTGTGCATTTTAGAGTTAGGGGGCACTCATGGACATGTGAGTGGACCCCGACAAACGGGATGAGACGGGAGGTGACCGCTCTTCAGCTCTTCACCAGGAGCCTGTAGGGGGCGGTAGCACTGGATTGGGATGGCCACTTTGCACGTACGAGGACAGTTCTAGAGACTGTGGATTGGCCTCTGGAAGCAGGGGGACTGGTGGGTGGCATGCAGTCTGGATCCGGGGGGTAAATGATGAGGACCCAGACTGCGTTCACAGCTGTAGGAACAGAGTGAAGGGAGCAGACCTGCCAGATCCTGCAGGTGAAATACGTGATCAGACGAAGTCCTCCCCTTAGCGCCTCTCGTTCTGCACGGTCCTCCTTCATTCCACTCTAGCTGAAATGTAAAATGGGACCACCTGTCCGTGCCACGAGTCAAACAACTGTGGCTTACCAGCCCGGTGGCTTCAGGGCACACGCCCGTCCAGCGAGCTGCATCCTGGGGAGTCTTGGGAGAAGAGCCTCCGAGATCTCTAGGCGCGGTCTCACTCACTACACCGATCTGAACCACGCCTATTCCAAACACTAGCTTTCTGGATTTTTAAAAATTCTCTCCATGTTCTTTCTATCCTTGTCCATTTCTGGCTGAACTATTCCACCTAATTTCCCTGGATCGTCGTGGGCACCGCTGGCACCTGCCCTAGTTTCTCTGGTTGTGCAAGCCGCTACCGTTGGTGCTCGCAGATGCCTGTAACATGAACTGTGTTCTCTTCCCGTTGTCTCCGGACTCACTTTCTTGCCTGGGATTCACTTTCGCTCTGTTCTTGCGGATGAAGGATCAGAAAACATAGTGTCTCCTAAGAGTGCCATCGACATTCCTTGCATACCCGTTGCCAAATTAATTTTAACCACAAGCACCTAAATAAACAAGTTTGATAGTAAGCTTAGGACAAGTCATTTTACGTATATCATGCAGGAGGCAAAAGCGCAAACCCGTGAAAGAGAGAATCATTGCTCACAACAAATGCTTATTGCATACTTATCGTTAGCCAAGCATTGTTATATAAACTAGAGACAGTAAAATGCACGATTTGAAGAGATTTACAATCTCATTGAAGAGGCTGAATATGTGAATATTAAAAAGATAAATAACATTTAAGGAACAGTGGAAAGAACACTTGACATACAGAAGGAAAAATTGGATTTAAGCCCAATTCAACAGCTTACTCTTAACTTTAAAGAAAGCACTTAGTTCACTTTCATTATTTATAAAAATGAGGAAATAATGCCCATCTTTATGGGTTACTTGGGGGCTAAATACAAAATGAAATCATTCATTCAACAAGCAGATGTAAGATGAGAAACACTGTCTCCTACCTGACATTAGGGACTAGAGACACAGTGTAGAACAAGAGAATCCAGATTCCCACTCGCTTAGAACTTATATTTTAGTGGGCAAGATGAGAAAAAAAATGCGTAGATAAATAGATGGTAAAATACCAAAGAGAGGGGCAGCCAGTGCTAAGGCCATAAGAAAAAGTTTGGCCTGTTTAAGAACAGACAGAAGGCCGTTCTGGTGGAATACTGTGATCCAGGTAAAAACGTAACAAGACAAGCTGGAAAGGAGCAGGCTCTAGTTAATATCAGCTCATGTTGGTAAACTGTCTATCAGACAGTGTGCTAAGCACCTCAGGTATAGGAATAATCTTAATCCAATAGCCTTATGACATAGGGCACTATCGTCCTCATTTTACAAGCAAGGGAATGGTTATCTTGCTCTAGACTACATATCTGGGAGAACCAAAATTTGAAGTTAAGCATCCTGATTCCAAACCTGATGTTGTTAACCAAAGGGAAGAGTAGTTACATTAAAGCAGATAAAGGGAAGGAGGAAGGGGAGTAGAAAGAGGAGGAGGGAGAGGGAAAGAAAACAGTTAAAATATTACATCAAGAAAACCAATCTAGGGGGCGCCTGGGTGGCTCAGTTGGTTAAGCGACTGCCTTCGGCTCAGGTCATGATCCTAGAGTCCCGGGATCCAGTCCCGCATCGGGCTCCCTGCTCAGCAGGGAGTCTGCTTCTCCCTCCGACCCTCCCCCTTCTCATGCTCCCTCTTTCCATCTCATTCTCTCTCTCAAATAAATGGATAAAATCTTAAAAAAAACAAAAACAAAAACAAAACTAGGGACACCTGGGTGGCTAAGTTGGTTAAGTGTCTGTCTTCAGCTCAGGTCATGATCTCGGGGTCTTGGGATCAAGTCCCACATGGGGTTCCTTGCTCAGAAGGGAACCTGCTTCTCCCTCTGCCACCCCCCCACCCCCCGCTTGTGCACTCACTCTCTCTCTCTTTCTTTCTCTGACAAATAAATAAAATCTTAAAAAAAAAACAATCTAACATCGCATTATATATTCCAGTTTGTGCAAAATTATATGGACATGTATGCATGCAGAAATTGGAAAATATAAATGTTTGCTTACCTTAGGATGCTTTAGAAAAGCAAGCCATAGAAAAGCAAGTCATAGACTAATACAGAATGATTTTGTTTAGTTAAAAATCAAACAAAAGAGACCATATTTTAAAAATATATTATTGGGACACCTGGATGACTCAGTCATTCAGCATCTGCCTTTGGCTCGGGTCATGATCTCAAGGTCCTGGGATCGAGCCCTATGTTGGGCTCTCTGCTCAGCGGGGAGTCTGCTTCTCCCTCTCCCTCTGTGCTCTCTCTCCCTCTCTCTCTCTCAAATAAATAAAATCTTTTAAAAAATTTATTATTGAAGTATAATTACCATACAATATTATATTAGTTTCAGGAGCACAGCAAATGGATTGGACAGTTCTGTACATTGCTCAGTGCTCATCACCATCAAAGTAGTCCGCATCTGTCCGCGCACAACGTCATGATAGCATCAGCTATATCCGCCATGCTGTGCGCTTCAGCTCTGTGATTTACTCATTTTATAACTGGGAGTTTGTCCCTCTTAATCCCGTTCACCTACTTCACCCAGCACCCCCAACCGCCTCCCCTCTGGCAACCACCTGTTTGTCCTCAGTATTTAAAAGTCTGTGTTTTTGTTTGTTCATTTTTTAATATCAAGCTGTGCTTACGTATTTGACCGTGCAGTGTATAATCATGGAGAAATATACACATCGCATTGACTAACATCGGCTATTACTAGAGAAGGAGTTGAAAAGCACCATATCAAGACAGAAATTAGAAAGTAGAGACACGGAAGGCAAAATGTGAAACACAAGTGGCCTTTCTTCTCGGCCGTTGGCCATGTTTATAAAATGTATGGTAGATCAAAAATGGAAAGAGAAAAAAAAAAGAACAAAAACGGAAAGAGCATAAGGATTTTGGCCTCAGGCTGGGGCAATGAGACTTTTTCCAAGGTTGTTAGTTAAACACTGTGCACAGCAATTATCGCTTTAGAAGGAATGACGTGGCGTTTATTAGTTGTGCGTTGTGAACAAAACACTCTTGGTTTGCAGAGATGTTTTCATCTGTCCTGAACATCCTTCCTTTGTAGCTTCTCACTATTCTCAAGTATTTTTCATCCCTAAACCCTCAGATAGCCAATGTACAGTTCTTCCATTGTAACCATACTTGCCTTGATTTTCACCTGCATCAAATGGAATCTTCTTTGGGGAGTGGGGATCATCTTATCCCAGATTCCCTCCCTTTCCTAAGTGACAGCGAATGACTTTTGGGTTAATGGCTTTAAGTGCTCCTTTGCTAATATGCTTATTGCTAATGTGAATATTACTCCAAACAAAATCATACTTTATTCCAACTTGCACTTTTAAGATAAACCATTTCTGATTTGCTTAGAAAATAAATCCTGTGGTGGGAATGGAGCAGAGGAGGAGATGTTATGGATAAAATGAGAGTCGCCATGCATTGATCATTGTGAAGATAAATAGGAGCACATTACAGTATTTGCTGCTTTTGTATATTTTTGTATATGTTTGAAATTTTCTGTAAATGACATCTAAAGAAAGAATGAGACAGAAGTATTGAGAGCCTGAGGTGAACTCTTATAAATTTTAAAATTCTATCATCATGGTATTCAGGGCTGAGCTTAATGTAATAGAAATGTTGGAGAAAAGATGAAAAGAAATATTATTTTTATTTGTATATATTTTTTATCTTTAAATTTGAGTACAGTTGTCACACACATTTGTTTCAGGTGTACAACATAGCCCTTCAACTTCTCTGTGCACCTCATCTCATCGGTGCTCCCCACAAGCGTAGCTCCCACTGGTCACCATGTAACGCTGTTACAGCATCATTGACTCTGTTCCCTACACTGTGTCTTTCATCCCCATGACTTACTCCTTCTATAACTGGAAGCCTGTTTCTCCCGCCTCCCTTCACCCATTTTGCCCCTCCCCTCCCCTTCTCTGGCCACCATCAGTTCGTTCTCTATTTATGGATCTGTTTCTGAAAAGCTGAAGAGAATTATTAGAGTGTCCCTTAATAACACATGAACAGAACACCTCCAGAAACAGTGACTTCATCGAATTAAGGGTTGTCTTTTAACAGGTGAAAGAATTCTGGAGGCGGGTAGCTCAGGGCTGGTCCAGTGGCCCCAGGATATCACAAATGTCTTGGCCTCCTCTTCTTTCTATTGTGCTGTCCTTAATGTGTGTTCTTTGTCTTCATGTTCAGAAGGCAGTTGCTCTAGCTGAAAGCAGCACCACAAAACCCGGCATTGTGAGGAAGAAGGAAGTCACAGAATGGGAAAGGTATTACTATCAAACCACCATTCTCCGTCAAAGCCCAGAATTTTACCCTTATCTGAAACAGAATCCCATTGTTAAGATTTCTGCAATAATTTTGTTAAGATAACAGGGAAGAGTCATAGATTACTTATTAAGAGGAGAGCCCATTCAAGGGAGTGTGTGGAAGAAAAACCTGATTTGTAAAGGACCAAGTAGGAAACTATTGAAAATCCAGATAAGAGACAGTTAGATGATGTGAGACTGAGCCAAAAAAAGGGGCATGTTAAATAAAAGTTTTGGACACAGACCTCACTAGATACAGTAAATACTGAATAGATGGCAGATCAAGCAGAGTTGGTTAATGAGAAAGATATCAAAGGTGATGCCAAGGTTTCAGTGAGTGATGAATAAGAAAAAGGATAGCTCCCCATTTGTCTTCTCTATAACTTTCATTATCTCTATTGGGGGAACAGAGATTATAATGTGCAATTTTTTCTCCAGGAAATAATAATATACTCTCTTACTTCTGAATACTACTCTTGAATTTATAAAAGAATGTTAATGATAATAACAAATATTATTTATTCAGTGCCTATTATGGGCCAAGTTCTCTGTAAACCATTTCAACATTGTCTCATTTAATCATCCCAAGAATCTAATAAGAAAGGAAATATGTTCCCTTCTTACAGATGCAGAAGCTATCTTCGAAAAGATCGCACAGCTGGGATTTAAACTCACATTTGCATTGCTACAAAGGACATGCCCTTCTTCCTCTATTATACTGCCTAACAGGCATTATCATTTATATCCACATATATTTGCATTTTTGTAGATGAGCTTTTAATCATAGTCACATCTCTACATTTTAATATGGACATAGAAAGTGCATTTTTCAAGAGAAATCCCTTTCTAGAGATCTCTGACTACTATTAGCACATTTCTCCAGACTCTCATACACTCTGTGTTGGCACAAAAGGAATTTCTATCCATGACATTAAAATTCTGGAAAGTTTAAGATTCAGATACAAAAGTGTTTCAGGATTGCCAAAGGAAGCCGACCGCTGGAGAGAGGTGTGAGTGGCCAGTGGGGATAAAACCCACTGGAACATAGACTCTGAGAAAGTCAAAAGTCATGGGTTATATAGTTAATGGGCATCAGGAATGAGGGCTTCAGGAACTGAACCATGGATTCAGCACCACCAAGACATCCCCTTTGACTTCTCATCCTTCCTTTGCCTCTGCTTTTCCTTGGTTATAGCCCTTACTCTATCAACTAGAAACAAAATCTGGACTTAGTAAGGAGAGATGTTATTCAAAAAGATTTTTGCAAGGAGAGGAAAGAACTATTGGAACAGGGAGAAAGCTCTGGTGGTAAGATCTGCAAGGCTCACAAGGGTTAGGTTCAAAAAAAAAAAGTCAGATTTTTATCTGAAGTGTTGGAAGTGGGATGACAGGATGGCATGGTTGGATGGTAGATCAGAGAAAGTTTTACCTCATGTCTGCTTATTATCAGGAGGGGTTTTGTGCTGAAATAGCCTGAAGATGGGTCAAAGTTCGGGGGTCTGGAGGAAGGAGAAAAATTTAAAGTTTGGTTAACAAGCATTTTGTTCCAATTGATCCGTGGGGATACACCAGCTCATCATGAATGAGTGGAGAATAGGACTGTGGAGGGTCTGTGTCTGGCCTTGGCATGGATAAACTAGGGATGATTCTTAGCTAAGCCATGGGGAAGGGTAGAGTAGGGGTCCTTGCAGTAAACTATCTCCTGGAACACAGGGGAAATGAGGTTTTTAACTGTCACTGTTTTCCAGGATCAAGGATCAGGTGAAGTTCTTCGTTGCCATCCACCCCAGACAAGGTTTCTCTTGTAGTTGTTGTCCCCAGACCCACTTTTCAAGTTAGCTTCAAAGAAAAAAAGAGATCTAGCCACTCTCTTCTAATTTAGAAAATTCTGGGCAGGGCTTCCAGGGGCCATTATGTCATATCTGCACTCAATGATGATCAGGTGCCAGAATGTTCAGTGCTGATTCCGCACAGTTGGGTGGGAGTCGAGGTGCCACAGTCCATCCCTCGAGGAAAGACAATATACTTATCCGAGCTGGTCAAACAATAAATTATGCAGGACAAAGACAATAGCAACTGTAGTCCGCCACGCCTTGTTTCTGTATGATCATTTTGTAAATTTTATTTGACACAAGTACAGTTGGGGAATGATTTACTGAGGCCCAGAGACTTCCCACATCTGCCTCAACAACAGCTGTGTGTCTTTGATACCGGAATGCTCAGCACCTCACTCGGCGGGGAGTGGTAGAGGTCTTTGTTATCTCTTGCTTCAGCGTACATCGAGATGAATGTCTCTTCCTGTTGACACATCTCGGTCTTCCATTATTCAAGGGGTTCCGTGTGATACTGACATTTTAAGCTACTCCGTGAAATAGGGTTCAATCTGAGGTCTTATATTGTACTTGAGATATAGAGCTTTGCTCTTGGTGTAGCTACCCCACCCTTGATGCGAAACAGGCATTTGTCATCAAAGAACTGGAACACTAGACTTTACTGAGTAAGACATGATGTATCACTAAATTGGATAATCAGGGCATGTGCAAAATAAGCTTGGATTACATGATGCCCTTTTATAACTTACCTTTTGTAAACATGTAAAATTAGATTCTCAGCTGATTACAAGTGATTTCTCAATGAGATTTGTTCATTCTTCATTCTGCAGAGAAACTAGTAATGAGAAAATAGGGACACTTTACAAACATATCCCTAAAAGTAAGAGCAAAAACCTGAATTTTGGCTTCTCAGAGAATATTATAAAAATTATGCCAGAGTCACTTTCTATTTTTCAGGTGAATTTAATCCCATTAACTGAACTGGATTTTGAAGTTTAATTATTTTCAAATGAGTATTTGGAGATGTGGAGTCTTTAAGAAAGAGAATTTTTTTTAAGCAAAATTGGTTCTAAACTAGTAAAAACCAATCACTAGCAGAACATTGCTGTTGAATTGTCTCTGCATTAACCTTGCAACTGAAAAATAAAAATAAAACTGTTATACCTTGTTCTAACTACAAGAAATTATCACCAGTGCTTTCCATATTTTTCTCTAGCAGTATTAAAGGGATGTATGTAATAGATTTCTTTTCTTAACCTCTTTTTTTTTCTAGTACCTTTAATGGCATTTTTCCATTGGAAAATGCTTTTTTTAATTTATATATATATATATATTATTCTTATGTTAATCCTCATACATTACATCATTAGTTTTAGATGTAGTGTTCCATGATTCATTGTTTGTGCATAACACCCAGTGCTCCATGCAGAATGTGCCCTATTCAATACCCATCACCAGGCTAACCCATCCTCCCACCCCCCTCCCCTCTAGAACCCTCAGTTTGTTTCTCAGAGTCCATCGTCTCTCACGGTTCGTCTACCCCTCCGATTTCGCCCGCTTCATTCTTCCCATCCTGCTACCTTCTTCTTCTTCTTCTTTTTTTTTTTTTTTT